>NW_018164582.1:1285765-1354675 GCF_001263595.1 Phalaenopsis equestris
ATATATATATATATATATATTATTCCCCTTTTTTTAATTTTTGAAACTTTGGTGTAATTTTTTGTCTAAATTTGTAATTATGATTAAAATGAACATAGTTCGATTATTTGATAATTAATATACTAATACTTATTAATATTAATTCAATTTTTTTATATTATTATATTCAACACCACAAAAAAAAAATCTAGAGAGATGAAAAAGAATGATAATATAATGTTTTTATTAACATTTTAGTTAATTACAAGCTTAATTCATTGAATAAAAATCTCACATGATTTTTTGTGATATGTATAATTCAATCATACAAATAAGGCATTTAATTTATGTTGAACCTAAAAAAATATTTGAATATTTTTCAAATTGTATATCAATAATAAATGATTGGCTATGAAATGGAAAAAAAAAATAAATCTACCGAAAATAGCATCCCACGGTAATAATTCTTTTAATGACAAACTTATGTTCTCTATTAATTTTTCACCCTATTTATACATGATCAAATAAATATTTTCTTGATAGATTAATTTTAGGCATATCTCAAGAATCTTAGGGTAATCAGCTGTTCAAAAAGTTATGGTGGTTATTATAATTTTTTTTTGAGAAATCAGACTGCAGCTGCTAGAAATATGTCACCATACATAACAAGAAGCAGTGTGAAAATGTAGCTTTTTGAAAAGGTTATCAAAACACAGTTTAACTAAATGGGCTTAAGTGTGTTTTCAAAACGCACCACACCAAATAAATTGCCCCAAAAGAAACCTTAATTCTCTTAAAAATAAAACTTAATCTTTTTATAGTGAGATATGAGGTATGTGATTCTATCAATAAAATACATTATTATATTATTATTTCGTCCAAATCTTATTTTCATAATAATAATAATAACTTTTTTAAATTTAAAAGAAAATGAAAATCTTTGACTTATCAAGAATTTTCTAATCGGCTTAAAAAGAATTTTAGATTTTAATTAAACTTTTCAAAAAAAAAAAATCCTAATTAAAATATTAGGTTTTGAAGCAACCCTTTCAGATTATTAGGGTTGGTATAGTCTTAATAATCTAGCAGAATTTGTATAAAATAACACAATCCGCACATAAAATAAAATTATCAGTTAGTGGTGCAAATGCAATACTCCAAAATTCATTATTAGGGTTTTAAAAAAATATTTTTTTTTTATTTAAAAACTAAAGTTTTTTTTTTAATTTCTAAATATATTTTTATTTCCTCCCCTACGGTGCTGCGGTAGGCAGCAAGCAAGGAATAAGAAGAGGAGGGTGAGGGGAGGGTACAGGACCTCCTGCCTTATCACCGAGGGCTTTTCCCCAGCGCCGCTTATCTGACTCTCTCAGATGGGGAAGCTCCAAGACATGATCAAGTTTTAGCTTTGATCAACCATTAGGGATTTGCATTCTTTATCAAATCGTCGAAAAATCGGATTTTTTTGGAGCTAGGTTTCAGTGGTAATCTGTAGATCCGGGAGAAGTTCCTTTTTCGAGTGATATTATCGACGAAATATCTCAAGGAGAAGAAGATGGAGGCCAGTGCAGGTCTCGTCGCCGGTTCTCACAATAGAAATGAGCTTGTCGTAATCCGCCGCGAGGGGGAGCCAGGAGTAAGTAACGCTAAGCGGCATTTCATGGCCGAATCAAATGGTTGCTCAGATATTCTTCTTGCAACGTTGACTGGAATTGATTTTGATTCTTGTAATCTTCTTGCAGCCGAAGCCTTTGCAGCAGTTGAGTGGTCAGATCTGCCAGATTTGCGGGGACGATGTCGGGCTTACCGTCGATGGGGAGCTCTTTGTGGCCTGCAATGAGTGCGCTTTCCCGATTTGCCGCACTTGCTATGAGTATGAGCGCAGGGAAGGTAACCAGGTGTGTCCTCAGTGCAAAACCAGGTTCAAACGTCTCAAGGGTAGGGTTTCTTGTCATTCTCACTTCTCTTAGTCGTTTCATAGCGATAATTGAATATATTTTTAATTCTATTATGAATGAGCAGGTTGTGCTCGAGTTGCTGGAGACGAGGAAGAAGATGGCGTGGATGATCTTGAGAATGAGTTCAATTTTGTGGGAAGGAATAGGGAGGACGGGCAGTATATTGCTGAGTCAATGCTGCAGGGACACATGAGCTATGGCCGAGGAGATTCGGAATTTCCTCAAGTTTTTCATACAATGCCTATGGTTCCTTTGCTCACCAATGGCCAAATGGTACTTTGCCTTGACTCTCACTTTTTTACGTTCTTGAATCACTGTAATCTATTTTTATGCTGCTTTTGGGCTATGGGAAGTGAAAAATGCTAATTGTGCAGAAGTGTGGAAAATAGTGGAAAAAATCTGTTCTAGTAGGGATTTATTTGATTTTCTTGCTCTCATTGGATGTATTTGTTGAACTGCAGGTTGATGATATCCCTCCTGAACAGCACGCTCTTGTTCCTTCCTTCATGGGTGGTGGAGGGAAGAGGATCCATCCTCTCCCATTTTCAGATCTCAATCTTCCTGGTATATTGATCTCAACTTTCATTAGTTGTTAAATTGTTTAAACGTTTATTTTTTATTTTTTATTTATTTAGTTTTGCTTTTTGAAACTTTCTTTCTTATAGGTTGAAAATTTTAACAATTAAACTTTCTCCTTGGGTTGAGGAAATTTTGGTAACATTCTTTCCTTGCAGTGCAACCAAGATCCATGGATCCTTCCAAGGACCTCGCTGCTTATGGTTATGGAAGTGTAGCTTGGAAGGAGAGAATGGAGAATTGGAAGCAGAAACAAGAGAAACTGCATCCGTCTCGAAATGAAAATGGCGGCAAGGATTGGGATAATGATGGTGATGGGCCAGATTTGCCATTGTAAGACCCTGCACCTTTGTTATACTTTGAAAAGTTGGGTCAATTATGCTTACAAATCAGTACTTGTTAATAACTGAATTTAATTAGTTACAATACTTCTTTGCGTGCTATTTATTGAATTAGATTTACACTGGAGAACTATACAGCATCAAAACTCTTTTAAGGCTCCATTATAGAACTAAACCATTATGGCTGTTAATTCAGGTGCGTTGAAGAAGCACCTTTGAAGTAAAATCTCATTTAGGCTGTAAAAATGATAAATAATCCTCAGGAATCTTGTCTGTTGGCATTCGCCTTTCCCTTGATGCATTGAGAAGTTTTTTATTTTGAAGACATTTTGTCAAATGTCTCTGTTAGGATTGTGTATAGCTTCTTCCCTCAACTATAATTTCATTAGAAATTCCTTGTTCATAGTTTTAAAAGGATATTGAATTGAAAATTGATTGCATGTCTTATCCAAGGAAGATATGCGAAGATTAAAAATGTGTGATATCTTGCATGATGGAATGAAGTTTATAGATATAAATATAAAATGCTCATTATTTAATTCCTCGTTAGGAATTAGAATAGTTTCGTTTAATATGTAAATTTACCAATGTTATAAATTGTTTCAGCTCCTTTTCTTCTTCCTAACTAAATAACTTCTTAATTCAACTCATGACAGAATGGATGAAGCTAGACAACCACTATCGAGGAAGCTTCCTATTTCTTCTAGCCAAATCAACCCATACCGAATGATCATCATAATTCGGCTAGTAATTGTTGGATTTTTCTTTCATTACCGGGTTACTCATCCTGTGCCTGACGCATATGCTTTGTGGCTCATATCTGTAATATGTGAAATTTGGTTTGCTGTTTCATGGATTCTTGATCAATTCCCAAAATGGCTTCCAATTGAGAGGGAGACCTACCTTGACAGATTGTCATTAAGGTTAATAAAACTGGCCTCCATTGAATTCGTTTACTCTTCGTGAGTTTGAATCATCCAACCCACTGAATCTTTTACTGTAATTTCAGGTATGAGAAAGAGGGTCAACCTTCTCAACTAGCTCCAATCGACATTTTTGTCAGCACTGTTGATCCTATGAAGGAACCTCCTTTGGTTACAGCAAACACGGTCCTTTCTATCCTTGCGGTGGATTACCCGGTTGACAAAGTTTCGTGCTATGTTTCTGATGATGGTGCGGCGATGCTTACATTCGAAGCATTATCAGAGACGTCTGAGTTTGCAAAAAAATGGGTTCCATTTTGCAAAAAGTTTAATATTGAGCCGAGGGCACCAGAATGGTATTTCCAACAAAAGATTGATTATTTGAAGGATAAAGTCTTGCCATCATTTGTAAAGGAGAGGAGAGCAATGAAGGTGATGAAATGTTTCTCGTTGGATCTCTGCAATTAATGTTGCAGAAATTTATCTTTTACTTCTTGTGAGACTTAAATATGATGTATTTTACAGAGGGAGTACGAGGAATTTAAAGTCCGGATCAATGCTTTGGTTGCCAAAGCGCAAAAGGTTCCCGAGGAGGGTTGGACGATGCAGGATGGTACTCCATGGCCTGGAAATAATATTCGTGATCACCCTGGAATGATTCAGGTATGAACTCTTAATATTCCAAACTTGTATGTATTCTAAAAGCTTGATTTTCCTTTTTCTATTGTGCTGTTAACAAATAAGTTTCACTGTTTTCTGTACTCTTAGGTTTTTCTGGGCCAAAGTGGCGGCCATGACATGGATGGAAATGAGCTACCGCGTTTGGTTTATGTTTCAAGAGAGAAGAGGCCTGGATTCACTCATCACAAGAAGGCTGGTGCTATGAATGCTTTGGTAAAGAATTTACATGGAAGTTTGTTCACTAATAAAATAGCAGATCTCTGGTGCAGCAATTTAACTTCTGCTTGTTGATATTTGTATCAGGTTAGAGTATCTGCTGTCCTTACAAATGCTCCATATTTGTTGAACTTGGATTGTGACCACTACTTCAACAATAGCAAAGCAATAAGAGAAGCAATGTGCTTTATGATGGATCCGCTGGTTGGAAAGAGAGTGTGCTATGTACAATTTCCCCAGAGGTTTGATGGCATTGATCGGCACGATCGATATGCTAATCGGAACATCGTGTTCTTTGATGTAAGCCTGCAAATTTCCATGGAAAAATTTGTTTTTTTTAACATGCCTTGCAAGCTGGATCTATGAAATGCTGACTCCATGTCCTTTGCTGTAGATCAACATGAAAGGTCTTGATGGGATTCAAGGGCCAATTTATGTTGGAACTGGCTGCGTGTTCCGGAGGCAAGCACTATATGGTTTTGATGTCCCCAAAGTAAAGAAGCCACCCACAAGGACTTGCAACTGTTTGCCAAAGTGGTGCTGCTGTTGCTGCTGCTGTTCCGGGAGGACAAAGAAGAAGAAGAATGTCAAAACAAAGCATGAAAAGAATGTAAAAAATTTAAGGAGACTAGATAATGGAGCACCCGTTTTTGCTTTGGAGGGTATAGAAGAGGGCATTGAAGGTAAATCTCCCTATTTACTTTATAAACTGAAATTTTGAAGTTAAAAGATCCATAGCTTTTATTTACATTTAGGCATAATTTTTGGAAATCTCTAATAAGGGCTGTAAGTTTTTTTCGTGCAATTTTTTTACTGTTTTTGAATATCACTTCATTTTCCTGTTTTTGCATATATCTTTATTGTTTGACCCTCTTTTGGTTTTCGAGTAATTGGCCAAATGATAAATCATCCTAAAAGACTACCAGAATGCTGCAGAAACATATGAACTTTTGTTATTTCTTTCTCATTTTAGCTAAATCTTTTTAAAAAACTATACAGGAGTTGAGAGCGAAAAATCAACCAATATGACAGGGAAGTTAGAGAAGAAGTTTGGCCAATCTCCGGTTTTTGTTGCTTCTACTCTATTAGAGAATGGAGGAACACTGAAAAATGCTTCTCCAGCATCTTTGTTAAAGGAAGCCATTCATGTTATTAGTTGTGGATATGAAGACAAATCAGACTGGGGAAAAGAGGTTCGGATTCACATCTTCTTTCTTCTCAGAACTTCTCCTTTGTTCATGGAGCATTGTGACAAAAATTTCTCTTTTCTTATAGGTTGGTTGGATCTATGGTTCTGTCACAGAAGATATCTTGACAGGATTTAAGATGCATTGTCATGGCTGGCGCTCAATCTATTGCATACCTTCCAGGCCCGCCTTTAAAGGATCTGCGCCTCTCAATCTCTCTGATCGTCTACACCAAGTGCTGAGATGGGCTCTTGGTTCCGTAGAAATTTTCTTGAGCAGACATTGTCCATTATGGTACGGATATGGTGGAGGGCTCAAATGGCTCGAGCGGTTTTCGTACATAAATGCCACTGTTTATCCATTTACATCCATTCCTCTTCTTGCTTACTGCTCCTTGCCTGCTGTGTGCTTGCTTACTGGGAAATTTATCACTCCAGAGGTATGATACCAACAACTTTGTCAAAAATTCTTGGTTTAATAATGTTTATTTTGACTTTATAACCCTCTTGTTCGCAGCTGAACAATGTAGCCAGCTTATGGTTTATCTCTCTCTTCATCAGCATTTTCGCAACGAGCATTCTTGAGATGAGATGGAGTGGCATAGGCATGGCGGATTGGTGGAGAAACGAGCAGTTTTGGGTCATTGGGGGCGTTTCCTCTCATTTATTTGCAGTGTTTCAGGGTCTTCTTAAGGTTCTAGCTGGTATAGATACGAACTTCACCGTGACATCAAAAGCTGGGGACGACGAGGACTTCTCGGAGCTCTACACATTCAAGTGGACCACACTCCTGATCCCTCCGACGACATTGCTCGTGATAAACATGATTGGTGTGGTTGCCGGGGTCTCCAATGCCATCAACAATGGATACGAGTCTTGGGGACCTCTATTTGGCCGCCTTTTCTTCGCATTCTGGGTGATCGTACATCTCTATCCCTTCCTGAAAGGTCTAGTCGGCCGGCAGAACAGAACGCCGACCATCATCATCGTGTGGTCCATTCTCCTGGCTTCGATCTTTTCGCTCCTTTGGGTGAGGATTGATCCGTTCCTGCCCAAATCCGATGGCCCGGTTCTAGAGGAGTGTGGGTTAGACTGCAACTGAGCTGAAAACTGTGATGAAATTATTGTGTTAATGTGTAGATAGAAAACACGGGCAATGTTGCAATTTTTGTCTTTAGTCTTTGTTCTTTAAGGGCGAGTCCGACTCATTGATCTGGTTAACCGGAACTAGCGAGCGGGCTCACCCGTTTCTGTGTAGTTTTGTTTGCTGGGAGTTAGGTGGCTATCGGTGGCGGTGCTTCGTTTGATTCTTTATTAGTTTGGAGGAGACATGAGAGAACTAAATGAGGTGGTCGGCATGATTCATGTACTACCGCAGTTGATCATCTCTGCATTAAATTCTTTGAAATAAAGGCAGCAGGACCTAATAGGAGCTGCTATATTTATTCACCTGGACATATATATAGTGCTGAGGTCTTGAATGCCTATTGTTGATTTTAGTCCCACTTAGTGATGCGTCGATAAGCAGCAACTTTTGTGTGTTAAAAAGTAGAAAAAAAAAAAAATGGAGGAGTTGGTGGGAGGAGGAGAGTTTTGATGGGGAGAAGAGAAAGCGATGTAGGCCTTCTATCTTGTCTTCCTCCACTGTAATAATAGTGCTGCTGTTTTGTATTTGTTTCAGAAAGTAAACTCTGCTACTACTTGTATCATGCTTATTATGTTCATTTCTTTCTTCAAATTTCTTTACATGTTGTTTGTTCTCCTGTTTCTGGCTTCTGATGCTTCCTTTTCAGACTGCATTTCTTTATGTTTTATACATAAAATTATAAAATTTAAATGTTAGATATGTAAATACATATATCTTTAAAAAGTTTTTACGAAAAAATAAGAAGAGGAGCCCCCTCAGCACAACTGGATACAGCTGAAGGGTGGGACCTATTCTGGAATTTTATATTACATTTAATATGTATGCTGTTTTGCACAATTGTCTTGTGGACAAGTTTGATGTTTTGATTTTTTTTATTTTTAATAGGAACAGTTGGGGTGGTGCTCTTGTGAACCCTTGTAGGACCTACCCAACTACTTGCCAGTCTGGCTATTGCAACCCATATTAATGACTACAAATGAGTGTTGGCCCAATGACCATCTGCTTCCATCATTGTTTAGTAAAATATATATTTTTATCAGAATTATAATTTATTTATTTATTTATTTATTATCTGTTGAATATGATTAAATTGCTATATTTATTAAAATCCTAATCTGGTTTTTGACTCAACTAATGAAATGAACATAGTTGATAATTCTATTCACTTTTTTTGTCATCAATGTTATGCATAATGGTAGTTGTTGGCTTTCATTATTTTTAAGCCAACTTTTAACCAAATTAATATTGATCTTTTTTTTTTTTTGAATTTATGTAATTTTGTAAATTGTTTGGATCAATGTGATTTGCATGTTGATATACTTTCATTATTTTTAAGCCAACATTTGACCAAATGAAAATTAATATTGATCTTTTTTTTTTTTTTTTTGAATTTATGTAATTTTGCAAATTGTTTGGATCAATGTGATTTGCATGTTGATATTGGTGAAGTGAGTAGGAGGTAGGAAGGATAGAAAATATCTTAGAATTCTTTTGTATTCACTATCCTCCCTTATTATATTTACATATATATTTATATATAGAAAACTTAAATTATTTGTAAATTGTTGGTTGGTCTTTAATAGTCGGACTTGGACGATTCATTTGACAGCGCGCATTCTTGACAAATTTTCTCCGCGTCTACTGCCTTCTGAGCAGTCATTGATCGGTTTGGTTGGCCCGTTGGTCCATTAATCGTCTAATGGGTTAGCCTCTAGCTAGTAGTTCGATTGTTTTCTGTTCGATCCTCGCCACTCGGCTCTTCGTTCTCCAGACTTTTCTGTCCTGCTTGAACGAGGTTGATCTGCTAGCACGGAGGAAAAATTGTATTAGGACACATACGTTGCAGATTAGTGGTATTTTGGTGGCATTGTGGTATAATATCATCATAAATACCTCCAGAGTAGTACCATACGTGTTAGTCTGATAGTATTTTGGTGATATTATGGTGGTATTGCAAATACTATCAATCCACACATATTAGCTGCACACAATATTTTCTCACTAGCACGTGCCCTTTTGATAGCGGGACACCTGTGTGTTATACATATATAATGTATTTAGTCAATCAAATAATAGGCGACAGCTTTAATCAACATCTACATCTTATTTATGCACAATTGAATCAAATAAGATAAAGAAAATAAATCTCATCAAGTCACTTCAAACTATAGATTATTAAATAATAAAATTGTAATTAAATAGCTAAATGAAGCTAAATGAAGAAAAAATAGGCAGTAAATTCCGAACAAAATATCTTAAAAAATAATATATTTTAAAATAAAAAAAAATCATTTTAATATAAAAATTAAAAATTTATTTTAATAATAAAATTGGTTTGATTTGATTTACGGGAGAGGAGGAATGCTGCATGCAGAGGAATTATTGAGAAGACAGGCTGCTGCTACAGCCTGTTCTTGTTCTTATATCCATTATGAACTTTGAAAAGCTCTGTTGATTTGATGCAGATGGAATCCAACTGGATGGGGGAAGGGCAGTCCCATTCCATGACCAAATTCACATTCAAACTCCTCATTTTTTCTATATTTACATATCTCACTCCCAAATCTTATATATTTGCCCGCAAATCATTAAATTTTTTCCTCGGGTATGCATGTAAATATTCCAAAAAAAAATGCTGAATGCATTGCTTATAAGTAATCATACATATGGCCATAATGATATAATAAATTACTTATGGATTATTATGTTAAACTTATTGATATGATGCCACACATTACTTGTCAATACATAGCAAATTGTATCATTTTTATTACCAAGAAGCAACTTTTCATGTATAAAGATGAGTTCTAAGCTAACATGTCTCACACATTGCTTGCAAAGGAAGTTCGCGAAATGTGGAGGAATCAATCGAGCGGGACAGAGAGAGACTAAGAAAGAAAAGTCAGGCGAACGGGGATTAACACGGGAAGTAATACAGGAAATTCAAAAATTTTTGTATGTGTCGAGATTGCCAATTCAAGGAAGTGGACCAGACTCCACAATACTCAACAAAGATAGCTGTCATTTCAATCATTTAATCTAATGTTAAGGGAATGCCTAGTTTACATAGTGCAATATAGATGTTAATCAGTAAAATAGGCAAATTAATATTGGCAAGATATATTAAATATGGATTGAATCATGAAGCAAAATAGATGAATTATAAAATTGTGTTATACAAAATGAAAGGATTAACATTAGTTGTTTGGCTTGAATAATGGGCCTAGATTTTGGAGATAAATATTTGGGCTAATTTTGGGGAGAGAAGAAAATAATTATCTTAATGTATCGGAAATCAAAGAGAGTACCGAAAGTTGTAAAATTTTAAAATTTTGTTGAATGACCTCTATTAAACTTCTTAAAATTCATGGTTTGGAATGAGAAGAATAGAAAGTATACTCACCTCATATTGGCGGGAAATATTTGTGTACGTAACACACACACATAGCTGCTTGCGTAATAACCCCGCAATAACCTGCACTTCGTGTGTGTTACAATAACGCAAATAACTGGAAGGTTATTAGGACTATGGTTATGGGGTTATTGGGAGGTTATTTAAGTATTAATTCCAATAACCTATAGTCCTAATAACCTTCCAATAACCTTTGTGGGCTCTATTTTGATGTTATTCGTAGGTTATTATGGGGTTAATGTATGACGCACGTAGAGTTGCGTGTGTGTTACATACGCAAATATTTCTCTACATTGACACACTCTCACAAGTCATGATCTCATTGAACAGCTACTATGGTAGACTAATAGAAAGTTATAAATGATATAATTAAAAGCAAATTGTGAAATTAAGTGATTAAAATTTTAAAAAGTAATTCAAACGAATAAATAGACATATAATATATTATGTCTAAATATACTGTTCATTAAATAATATACTAATTATCACCAAACTTAATATGAAGCCTTTTAATTAACAAGGAAATCATTGATTAACAAATAAGCCTCTTTGTAATCATCAATAAACTCATCAAACTAAATATAATTTATTTGATTTAATATTAACAATTTTAAAAATATTCAAATTTATTTATTTCCTACTTTGATGACTGAATTCAATTTACATATCTAGTATTAGAATTTCATTGAAGGGCATTTACATACAAAGCAAACAATTCTTGTACATGTATTTACATATCTGCCATTCAGATCATAATATTTATAAAAATCTTAATATCACATCAGAATATCACTTTTACCTACTTTTAAGTAGCTAAAGACATTTTTTTTCATGAATAGGGTTTGTTGGGGATGGAAAATCATATTACTTATGTTAGGGTTTCAATTAATTAGAAATCAAAATCACGTCACGGAATAAGATCGTACACACTTTAGAAAATCTGAACAAAAGTATTTGAACAGAAGCACGATAAAGATAAATAGGGGAAACACATCAGGATTTAATGTCAAAAAATTGAGAATTGAAAGGAAAAAAACCATCAAACCACGCCGCAAATAAATTTCCACTATGAAATTTAAAAATTTATAGTATACTCGTTTAGATTTCCTCTCTACAATGAATGAAACTAACAAGTCTTCGCTCCAAATCCTTCGACTTGATCCCAAAAGAGGAATGCACATTGAAATCCTCCTCTTCGACTCATCTTCACTTCACGGAAACCTCTTCGAAAAAATGCACGTGAGAGAGATTTGCATTTCGTCCATCAAAACAAAAGTTCTAAACCGAATAAGAGAGTCAACCGCATTTGGCACACTCACCAAAAATGTTTACTATGAAATTAAGAAATGCACATAATAGTCACTTTAGATCTCCTCTCTACAATGAATGGAACTTATAGGACTCGCTCCAAATCCTTCATCTCGATCGCACAAGAGGAACACATGCTGAAATCCTCCTCTTTGACCTTTCTTCACTTCACGGAAACCTCATTGAAGAAACACAGGTGAGAGAGATTCGCACTTTGTCACTCATAACAAAGGTTTTAAGTCGAATCGAAGAGCCAACAACACCTGGTGTGCTCGCGCCACTCCTTGACGAGGGCATATCTTGCCCTATATAACCGGTCTTAGGGGCACCCTGAATTCGTCGCTTGGGTGCTGCAGGCGCAAGGGTGGGCACAGGTGCGGCACACGGAAAAACTCCCTGCTCTTGTGGGTGCTTCAGGCTTCACAACATAACAAGGTTTACTACAGAAAAATATTATAAATGTAATTATGAAACTTTAGGTATTAGATATGCAAATACATAAGAATTGTGAGGTATGCATGTAAATATCCCAAATAATCTAACATTTAAAATTTGATATTTGCACTTATATTACTTATGCATAAAAATGTGCATTTTATTTTTAAAAGATAATGATAGTGATATTGTTGATGTGTTGTTAAGTAATTAAGTGGTATGCATGTAAATATGAATGCTTTAAGTGTTAGACATGTAATTGCATAATACTCATCATGTACATATGTAAATGCCCCAATATATATGAAATGTATTAATAATAACTATTACAGAGCTCTGCAGCCTGTAGCTCCACCTGTAGCAAATAACATTGATCTTTTGGGTGTTAGTTTTAAGAATGAAAGCTCTCAGTATAGGAGAAATATTCAATCATCAGATCACTATCTTATGCTCAATAAACTAATTTTAAGAGAACAATTAAATCGATCAACTGTAGTCATTTAATTCTTTAAATTATATAAGCCCTAAAACCTTCAAATTTTTTAAGATACTATAGGAAAATACACTAAAATCGATGCCATACCTTTGTGTCACCAGAAACGTTCCATTTTCGGACGTTGTAGCGATGATTTATGATTTGGGTTATTTGTGACGGCTTAACAACAGGATATGTTGCCGCTTATAAACAGTAAAATTTTTTCTACAGTTTTAACCATTACCGACGCATTATGCTAAGCGATAGTTTTATTCACTGGTCATGAAGTAAATTGTCGATGGTCTAGCGATGTTTTATGTTTGGGTTATTTGTGACGACATATCTACAAAATTTATGTCGTTTATTAATATCAATATTTTTCTGACGGATTTTAGTATTACCAGCGCAATAAGCTGTCAGTTAGAAATGTATATTAACTAACATCCATTTATCGTCGATTATCTTCAAACCGTCATCTGGCGGGGTATTAATTGGCGTGTTTTTATAATAAACGACAAAAATTGACATTAGTAATAGTATTAAGAACCGACGGATTTGAAAGTATAGCTATTGGATATAGTCTATTATACCGCCAAAATCGAGGTCCTCCCCCTCCTGCCCTAATCGCCTCTCCCCTTCACTCCTCTCTACTTGAAGCCATCTCCTCTCCCCAAAACCCTCACATGCCCCTCCACCCTTCTCTGTTTCATCCAAAACCATCACGCGTTGTCGAATCCTCGCAATACTGTTGTTAGATTTCAAGTTGGTTAGTTGAAGTGGAGGAATGCATCCAACCTATTGTGTGATAGAAAATACTGCTTATACTTAAAGACAAATTTTATAAGATGATGGTGAGACCTGCAATGTTCTATGACACAGAATATTGGTATTCAGATTAAGGGGATGTTCCGTTGAAAACAAAATTTAGTTTGAATATGTTTTAATAAATCATGCAAATCCGGAATTATCAAATCCTGAGGTACGAGCCAAATATGAAATAGGATTTAGTTCGAAAAATAATATTCACTCGGAAATTTATTCTAATTTTGTCTTGCACATGAAACTTGATTGAAATAAACACTTTGTGGTACGAGCCAAAATTTTGGATCGAATTTATTTAGAACTTACTTCATCTCTGCTTGAAGTTGATTCGTTTAACATCTTAGTAATGTTAGTTCTGTCGAAGATCATTAAATGGTCGAATATTGACACGCAATTAATTAAGATGTCTCTCTATAATAGTGTATGCCACTATAGGTACACCAACCTTCTCACAGGTATATTTGTTTTTATATTTTGTCTCCAAGTGAAAATCCAATCATAAACCCAAGCATTTTTGTATCCGCAACTTTTAACTAGATTTCTTACCTACCATTAAACAGATTCTGAGAATGAAGTATTTCATATGATGTAAAAGTTTTTTATTTCTTTTTCCAATGGGAAATCTAATTTCCATTTTGACAATGCTACATCATATGAAAAACTTCCTTCTCATGAGTTATTTAAAGGTATAAAAGTAATTTAGTAAGAGACTTAGTTGGGACAAGAATACTTTGGTGGATCATTGGGTTTACATTTATAGAGAAAATGTGAAAGAAATTTACTCGCGAAAGAGTAGGTGTAACTATAATGATAAATAAGATTAGAGATAAAATATAGATAAATGTTCGTCAATTAACGATCTTCAAAAGCCAACAATCTTAGTAGATTGTTAATGTTCTGATTTTGAGCTTAACTGTTGTTGGTTTTTAAAAAAATTGAGTCCAAATTAAAAGCAATCAATTTTTGAGTGACAATTATTGTTTCGTATTAACAAAAAAAATAATTCTGACAATTTATTTAGACTTTCTGATGTTTCTAATATTGCAAGCAACTGTAGCTACTCCAACCCTATCACGAGTACATTTGTTTCATATTTTTTTCGCTGTAAAGCCAATCATAGAACTAAGCATTCCTCTCCCCGCAGTTCCTATGTGATTGAGTGCACACGTGTAATTATTTTCTTAAAAGAAGATATTTCATATGATGTAAAGACTATTCACTATTTCCTCCTTTGTGAAGTCTAATTTCCATAGCTATAATGAAAATTCACTTCAAAATCTAATTTGTCAGTTCCAAGATGAAATATTACATTAAAATCTAAATTTCATTGTTGCAATTCCCATTTTGGCAATACAAATTAGATTTCAAGGTAAATTTCTATTTCATAATTGACAACGTAGATTTTGAAATGAATTCTTATTCTGATGATGAAAATTAGACTTCGCATTATATGATGCAGTGAAAACTCTTATATCATATAAAATATTTTCTTCTGAGAACAAATTTTCAGGTGTGCAATCAATCGTGTATGGGGTTTGCAGAGAGGAGAATACTTAGATTAATGATTGGCTTTTCATTTGGAGAATAAAATGAGAAAGAAATATACTCGTGCAAGGTTTGGTGTAGCTATTGTGACAGATAATATTAGATCCAAAAATTCAATCAGTTTGAAATCTTATCGAACGAGACCAATTCACCTAAAAATTTAGTCCCTGAAGATTTATACATGACGAAAAAATTCAATCTCCAAGTTAGAGCTTAAAGTAGAGAAGATTAATTGACGTGGAAACGGATGCATGTTATATTACAAGAGTAGTGTGATGGAGACAACACAGTTTTGTAATTTTCCTAGATTCAAACCTCATAGCAAAAAAAGTAAGATAAAGAAGGAAGTTTCGTTCAAACAGCTTTTTTATCTACATTTTATTCCACATCTACAAAGACAATACAGTTCAATGCATACTCCTCCACATATGACGTTGCATCAGAGCAGATCTGAAGAAAACAACTCATTGTGTCATCTAGCAGATGAAGTGGCATGGAAATATTTTGATCGTTGATATCCTGAGTTCGCTGCGGAGGCACATAACATACAACTTGGTTTATGCCCAAATAACTTCACATCGTATAGTCTGATCGCATCACCCTACCCTTGTTGGCCTGTGATTGTTATGTCATACAATCTGCCACCTGACATGTGTATGATAACCCAGGTTTAAAAAGGGCATGAAGTAATATCCTAAGGCAATTAATGCATAAATTTTGGATTAAATAGATCCTGAAAAAAAAATACTTGCATTACATTACTTTGACACAATGACAGTCAATAGGGCTGTGCGTACAAAAACCTTTATTTGATTGCTTTAAATTCTTCAAATGAGAATAATAATTTATCATTGTTGTAAGCCAATCCAACTAATTTTGATATACATAATAGGCGTATTAGAAGATATTACTACTATTTTTATCAAGAATTTACAGCATTCAAATTATATATAATTAATGCACTTGACTCAAAATTCATCCCATAAAGCAATGGTTTTAATATAGTTGTGAGTCTCAAACACAAGTTCTTGATTGAGAAACTTCAAGAACTGAAAACCAAGTTTTAATTGAGCTCAATTTTCATATTTCAAAGCATAGAATTACTCAAGTATAATCCAATACAATACTACTTTGACATTGAAATACAAGATTATGATTATTGTTTATTGAAGGACCGGTTCTTTGCTAACATTTCATTTGTGAAGAAAATCAAATGTAAAATCTTTTACAATTTTTTGTGTTTAATATTAATATGTTTGGGCGAATTTCAAATACATTGAAAATATGAAACTTAGGGCCCGTTTGAGGCAGCTTATTTAGTGCAGTGGAGTTTTAAAAACACACCTAGCATATTTGGGTAAACTATGTTTTGACAGCTTATGCGTTTTTAAAATGTTGAAAACAATGATTTCACACCGCACCTATCTTGGTGCGGTGGCTTTCACACCGCACCTATCTTGGTGCGGTGGCATGATAAGCTCTTAACTTAAAGCTTAGTGTCTCTTTGAATAATTGGACCCCTTGCCAATATTTGGTAGATATATTTGCAAATTTAGACGTTGAGAATGTTGATCCAAATACTTAAGAGGGCCACTTGTCTTGAAAAAAAAAAAAAATAATAATAAATATTTTTTTTCACAAAAAATTAAATATCAATAAAATATTACTAATATAGAATTTTATTTTACATTATACCTCAAATACTTCAACTTTTCAAACACAAACAGTTTCTGAGCTGTGCAATTAATCATCACTATGATCACAAAAGCTGCGACCACAAATCTAGTCATAGTGCATATAAGTCATCATTGGTGGTAATTGAGCCAGCTTGACTTATAAATAATAGACCAACTTAGCTCAATGAACTAACAAACCAATCTCAAGCTGTTCTTTGACTTTAGTTCATGAACAAACACATCCAGAAAATAATATAAAATATACTCAAATTATTATTATTATTATTATTATTTACCCCTTAAATACCCATTCTGTTTATTATTTGGTTATATTTTTAACTTAAACCAATTTTTTCTCTTTAATTAATTAATGAATGAAGCATAAGTTTAAACTAAAAGTGGCATGAGCTTGACTATTTACATCCCTATGCACCAACATAATTTTCAGAGGTAATACAGCATGGTGCGTCCATCAGTAGACCCACAACACACCACTGTCTACAGCTTAGCATAAAAGATACCAAAGGACTTATTGCCGAATTATTGCTTCAAAATGGCCGAATTATTGCTTCAAATCTTTAAGATGAAAACCTTTATGCTGCGCCATTCATAGTGCTGTTTCATCAAAATTATTGCACGAAACATAGTTTACAAATGATTTGTTCAGCTGCTGGGGGCATGTAGCAAACAGATGAGCACAAAATGTTAGGGTCTGTCTGGCTTGCTTTAAAAAGAAAAAATACAGTATAAAAATAATATATTATATTTAAAATATTTCAAAATTGTTTGATTCATTCTAAAATTTATACAAAATTTCAAAATTCCTTTTGACTTTAGTTGGAGAAAAATAAAATCATGTTAAAAAATCCTTTCTGCTTCGATCATTTTTACAAAGTTCTTATGAGAAATTGCAAAGTGTGTATCAAACCAGTAATGATTGAAGAACATGTAAGGCCATGATCCAAAGTGCTAATTATCAGTGTACTTATAGTTAATATGGTCAGTTCCAAATGCAATTCTTTATTAGAATGGAAACAAGTGATGCATCAACTTATAATTCTTAGAAATAATTAATTACCTCGGCGCAGAGCTCGTAATTACAGTTTCGAATATTCTTGTACATGGTTGTTCAAAAATCTGCATTCTGCCATTGTAAAGAAGAAATCCTAAAAACAGTAAGCAGTATCTTGCATTAAATGCTATATATACATTTCGCAATCAACAGCTTATCGAGCTTATCTTAGGTTCAACTCAGTAGTCTTGACGGTTGCCCATAGATGATGAACTGAAAAGCAGTGTCATTGCCAAAGTTCTGCAAGAGTGATGAAAAGAACATAAAGAACATATTCAAACTGCTAGGGCCTGTTTGGGATCATATTTTTGTCTCGATTTTTTTTTATTTGGCCTTCTGATATCACAAACATGTTAATTTAGTGTTTATGTGTGTGTATATATATATAAATATATATATATATATCAATTTGTTTTTAAAAACAGCCAAAATAACTTTTAAGGGACCATTTGACATCACTTCTGTTTTCTAACATTATTTTTATTTTTAAAATTATGTTTCATTATAATAATTTTAAGGTGTTTGATTTTTTTTAAATTAATCAACCTATTTTAAAAAATATATTTTTAAAAACACTAAAAAAATTTTTAGTGTAACAAAACATATTATAATTCAAATTAAAATACAAAATAAAAACAAAAATACATAATGATCTCAAACGGCTCTCAAGTGTTTTGAGTATTTTTAAAATAAGTAAAATAAATTTAACATACTAAATATGTTTTATTTTAAATTAAAATAAAACATAAAAAAAAAGTAAAAGTGATCTCAAACGGCTCTTTTATTTTTATTTCTTCAGCATCTCGAGAAAATACTGAATATTAACTTAGCAAAGTTACCTGCAGCTGATTCTTATAGATTCTCTGTCCAGCAAGCCAATCAAGGGTCCTCTATTTTGGCCATCAATTATCTGTGAAACCACAGGAAGCAGCTTCAATCCATGCAACTCCATGATCCTTTCAGCAGCACCAAGTCTCATGTTTGGTGATGCACTCCATACACGCTGCGTATTCTCTTCAGTTTGGAAGATCTCAGATATTTGCATTTTGTCAACCTGCAAGGCAGATGATCTATTATGTATGGTTCGGATATTTGACCATTTTACCAGGAGATCGGTTAATATTACTAATCATTAGAAACTTAAATGGCGGAGCTTCTTATGGCAATTTTATAAGAAAATATCCATGAGGAGTTTTTGGATATAAAAATTAATGTTAGACAATGCATTGCAATGGAAGAATGATGGACTTCTACACCAATCTGTTTAATATAGGGTAAAATGCCAAAATAGCCCCCTGATCATACATGGGATCATTTTAGTATCAAAGCTCATCAAAATGTCAAAGTAGCCCCCAGACTTTTTGATACCGTTTTAGGGCTCCTAAAACTTATTTTGGGAAGCGAATTTAGAGGGAGAGTTATGGAATAGCAAGCGAATGCAAATATACGAGGTCGGCAGTATTTGGAAATTGGAAGGAGATATACGTCTTTTGGCGATTGTCTCGGCTGAAAACAACAATCAAACAATGAATCAACAAGTATGGGCGGCGTGGAGGTTCCACCATCTGTTCCTAAGCAAGATACAAATACTCTACTCGCAAAAGAAAGATGATACAACCTCTGAAAAGCATAAAACAGAAACAATCTCCCAAAATAAAAACAATAATCAAAAGTCTTCAAAACAAAAAAATAAAACATATAAATAATCTCCTAATAAAAAGAAACCTTAATTAAACAAAAAGAAATAGTAAATAAGCTAGATAAGGCAAGAATCTCTATTGAATTTGTTAGCCGAACGTAATTTTCTCTGTTTAGTGCGGAACGGGGCGAAATCCCACCCATTCCACCGACAAGATTGCGGAAATTCCATGGAAGGTTCTTTATCGAGACGGAATTCAAATCAGGATCGTTCATATCGCGTACTCACGATTGAATCCACTACAGCAAGAGTTCCGTAATCGTGAAATTCTGTAAACATACCACGGGACACAATATTTGTGAGAGCTCCTGCACCACTTTTTAAATGGAAGCTAAAATAGTTAGCCCTGGTGACTATATCACATGATTAAATTTACAGTTTTACAGACTCGGGGTAAAATGGCCCCCCCTACAAAGAGTGAGGGGACCATTTTAACACTTATCACATTTAATATAGTCGTTGGAAGGTTTGCTTGTTGCCCAATAATCTTCAATATACAGAACTGATTACTGCAGATACTAGAATTGCTATGAAAACCATCCAGCAATGTCTATTCTAGGAGTGGCTCCATTTGGCAAAACCTTGAATCAATTTCTGGATACTAAAATTATTGATCAGATTAATCTCTCATTCATAGAATTGCTACTAAAACCATCCAGCAATGTCTATTCTAGGAGTGGCTCCTTGTGGCTACAACTTAAATCAATTTTTGGATGCTAAAAAATTATTAATTAGAATAATCTCTTTGTGGCTACAACTTAAATCAATTTTTGGATGCTAAATAATTATTAATTAGAATAATCTCTCATTCAAATGGATTTTACATTTCTGTTATGTGTTTCCTTTATTGTACATGTTTTCTTTCCTTTCTCTATTTACAGCTTGTAAGAGATTGCAAGTTGCTTCTAATTAGATTAAAATGAGATCAGTACAATTATCTCATATTTTCTCACTTGGTATCATAGCCCTAGGCATGTATCCTTGAATATCCACCACAAAATTCATGGCCATAGGCTTCCGTCATGCTGCATTCTTTATCACTGCTAGCTCTTCCCTTGTTAGATTTCAACAAACACATTTTTCATTGTTGTGATCTCTCCAGCAGCTACACCCTCCTATATTGTCCTTTACTTCAACCGAGCTCTTTCCAGCCAGCAAATCACAACTCTTCTCCAGCTTTGACCTTTCCAACTAGCAATCACAATCTTGATCTCTCCAATAGCTGCCGTCCCGCAAACAATAGTGCATCAGTCAAGTCGAGAAGCCCTCATGTCTAAGAAAACAATGTCTGCTCCAACTAATAATTTTGAGGAGGTATGTAAATGTCCCAAAAAACAATACATCATCAACCATATAGAGATCTGTAAAACATATGAGCTGCGTGTAGACTCAAATAAAAAAAAAAACTACTAGAAGTCGAACGAGTTAGTTCAACCTTTTTCAAAGAGAAAATGAAACGTAATCACCTTCATGACACCAATCCAAAGCAACAAAGCCCAATATTTGATGCTTAGCATAAGAAAGATTATATGATAATATCATTACTGTGTAATTCAATGACTCCAAAAAGTAGTGAAAGATACAAGTTTTTACCCACTACAAAGATATTTTGGACATTATAAAAAATGCATATTCAAAAGCAAAAAATGTTTCCCAAATATATAATATTAAAGTGATGATAATCCGATAACAAAGGTAATAAATATATCACAGAGAATGCTAACCACTTGAAGGATCTATAACAAGAGTTGAATTAATATCGAGCTATCAAATTGAGGTGCAATAAGGATGTAGCAAAGGTGAAAACCTTCATTGAGAACAACAGAGTATGGACTTTCTCTCAGCCTCATTGCAAAATGTAATGAAGTCAGAAATTCAGATGCTGAAAAAAGATGAGCTACTATCTTTGAATAAGACGACCTCTATCATTCCCGCAGAAGAGAATAGCTTAGAAGTTATGCTTGAGCCCAAGGCCTAGAAGACATCTTTGCTTTTGTAATGGATTGTCGAAGAAATAGCAAGGCAAGAATGACATAGTCATTGTAATCCAGAGTGGAAGAGTATAACTGTCTAAAACTCCATATTAAAATAGCAAAGATAATTTCCACTGTAGCTATACGAAAGCCAAGACAGACCGAAAAAAAAGCTAGAAATTGAGTGGAAAAGCATAATGGTATAATCTTTCTTTTCACATCATAGACCACCCTATTTAATTTCCACTGTAGCTATAAGAAAGCCAAGACAGACCGAAAAAAAAAGCTAGAAATTGAGTGGAAAAGCATAATAGTATAATCTTTCTTTTCACATCATAGACCACCCTATTTTCTCTCTAAGAGAGAAAACAGCTTGAATACTTGATTTATGAGTTGGGAGAATAGAGGAAAAGAGATGTCCCACACGATCTACCTTTCCCATCCGAAGTAGCAAAACTGGTGGAAGGGTGCTCACTTGCCAAGAAACAAGAAAAGAAATAAGCTGTTAACATTTGCACCTTCTTGAAAAATGTTTTATACCCAACCGCAAAACAATCTTTAAGAAAGAGACATGGTAAGTTGTGAAAAATAGACTGGATTACGGATAATAACAAAATGTAGGTTAATCAACAATCACTTCCTTGCATAAAATCGTTCTGATGTATACCATAATAACTGCCATAGACAACCTCATATCATAAACCTGCAATGTCTCATGTATAATACAAACGCATCACTAGCACCTCTTTCGTTGTATGGCTAAAGTACAACTATCGAATGCTTAAAACTTCACTGCATAAAAAAAAACATATATCCCAGAACAAGTAAATTGTCGCACACCAGCATTTTAAGATCAACTTATATAAGACATTCATTTTTTTCAAAATACTAAAGCCATGGCAAAGACCAACGAGAGTAAATCTATAGTTAATCTAACTCACTTTAGAGATGCAAAATTAAGAATGAAATCAATCATTCATGCAGAAAATTTTTAAAAAAATGCAATTTAAATTCAGCATGCAAGTAATAAATTAGCATTTTTCAGTTTTATTGTCTCATATTGCGAATCAAAATGCCACAGTCAATAGGGTAGATGTTTTCCAGCATGTTACCTAATACATAAAGAGAAACCTTAAGATAATCTCACCAAAAACTAAAATTAGACAAGCTCCTTACTTCAGTATTTCCATTAGCTCGTGCGAGCCTGCTATATTCCTGAATGTCTTCAAGTGACAACTGTCCAAGAAGAAAATGGCTGCTATTAGTTATTAGTGCACACGACTCCTTCTCTTTGTACATCAATTCGATGGCCTCACTAATTTTGGTGCTCATCTGGACAGTTATGTATCTAGTTCTCATAGCCTGTGCAACAGTAAGCCTCTCAGCTAAGCCATTCGTAAGAGTGACATGATCATATACACAGAGGGAGCTCTCAAGCTCGCATAAATCACTACTTTGAAGCAATTCAGTAGTAACTCCAGAATAATCAAATTCCTTGCCTCCATTTAGGGAACCTTCAAGTTCATTACGATCACCTTCAACATGATCTGATCCATCTTCATAAACTTTTCTTCTATTTTGACTAGAGGCAATCCAAGACGATAAGCCCACTGCTCCAAGCAGTGGCAGAACTATCCGATAGTCCTGAGTTAGCTCAAACAGAAGAAGAACTGATGTTAAAGGAACCTGGCAAACACCTGCAAGGGTAGCTCCCATACCGACCTGACAAAAGAAATGCGCGACCGTTTAGCCGCAAGTATTTAGAATACATTATTCTAAATGCAACGAAAACTAAAAATGCTACATTTAGAATACAAAATACTGATTGGTTAGAAATAAAATAAATGTCGAGAATTAGACCTTATGTAGGTCCCTACGAGTAAAATGGAACATCAAAGAAGTTTAGGGGTCTATTTATAAAATATTATAATATTCTATTTAAGCTCATGTTATGAATGTACAAAGCAGATTTTGAATAATGCTTTCTTTATGATATCAGAGTCCGAACCCTAGCAGTTGTCCTTGGTGTTGCTCGATCATCGAAGATCGATATGCAGAGATTCGGAACTCCAATTTTCCTCTTCCTTCCACTTCGTCATCGCAATGCAGCTCCGAACCCTAGCAGCTGTCCTTGGTGTTGCTCGATCATCGAACATCGATATGCAGAGACCCGGAACTCCAATTTCCTCTTCCTTCCACTTCGTCATCGCAATGCAGCTGTGACTAGAGGTACCTGGGACAACAACAAAGGGATCGCGGCGTGAAACAGTGGATGCAGTCGCAAGTAGAGCTGACTGGGACGACAACGAAGAATGAAGGGATCGTGACGTGAACCCTCGAGTGATCCAGTCATGATTACAACTAATTGGGAAGGCAACGAAGGGATGGCAACGAACACTCGCGATAAAGGCGTGCTGACGCTCACAACACAAGCACGATTGCAGCCAGCTATGAAGTAGACCGACGTGCTCGAGCGTGACCTAGGACCTAACTGACATTGCCTTTGGTTGCTGGATCATTGCAGAATGGTTCGAGCGACTCTGTGCATGGTAGGGTTGAAGCGCACGTGAAATCAGAGCAGTGGAGTAGAGAACTTTGGTTCTACGTGTGTGAGAGGATGACGAAGGTTAGGGAATAGTTAAATTGAAGATGTCAGGAGATAAGACAGAGATAGTGTGAGAGGAAAAGGTTTAGAGCTCCTAGAAATAAAAATTCTGAAAATTCCGAAAGTCTTGGGCGGGCTCATATAGAGAGTTGTTATCTTAGCACATGCTCCGACACAAATGAATCTAGATCTCCCAACTGTGGATCCGAAATTTGATGGACCGACCACATATTTGAATTGTTCATGCCGAATCTAGGCTACTCTAGTAGGGAAAATATTAGAGGGATATCTGACGTGGATCGAGCCAAAGAGTGGCAATGTTGAAAGAGATGAGTGGAAAACCACACATGCCTTGTTTTACACCTGGCTACTCATTTCGATGGTTTCATCGATTACCTCATCAGTAGATGACATTCGAAAGATGAGCGATATTTGGGCGAAGCTGAAGAAGATCTATGATGAGGCTGAGAACCGCATGAGGTGTTTCAGATTCAGCGTGAGATAGAGGTAGTAGTTCAGAGTAATAGATCGATTCAAGAGTACTCCATAGAGCTCAAGCAGCTATGGGCAGATCTTGATCATTTTTCACTGATATCGAGCTATGGCGATCCAGAGTGTAACAAAGGGGATACCTTTACATTAATGAAGATTATGCATTTTCTGGTCAATTTGAACCCCAACTTTGATCAAAAGAGATTTTCCTTCCTAGCTTAAGCAACTATCCCTTCACTGGATGAGGCCATTGTTGTGATAATATAGTAGGAGAGTCGCATGAAGCTACACTCTAAGTCAATTGGACTTTTGAGTGCACAATCAGCTTCAACTTCCTTGAGCTCATGCATGACGGGTGTCCAGGGGGAGACTCGCAAGTACTACTGTTGTGGCGAAGTTGGGTATATGAGCAACACATATCCTAGGCCACCTAATAAGAGAGAGAGAGACGAGTGGATGTGGAAAGGGTGGAGGCCTTGGTCAACAAAAAGGTAGAAAAGAGGGGCTAACGGGCAAATCTGATGGCAGCAAAGGAGAAAGAGACAAGTGAAGTTTTTACCAATGAGGATCATGAATGTCTAGAGATGTTGAAGAGGAAGCAAAAAACAACAGAAAATGTGGCTGAGAATGCCCAACCAGTCGTCATCAAATGGTAGCATTGTCACTTATGCTCACTCTGACAAAGGTACTTGTGATACACATGCTCTTACCTCTATTTTCACCAGAGGATAATCAAAATGTATAACAGATTTTGGTGCATCTCGTCATGTGATAAGTACTAGTAGAGAGTTTTCTTTATATACTCCCCTAGCAGTACTAGAGAGTATCCAGATTGCTAATAGTACAACACAGTCGATAGTTGGTAAGGGTACAGTGAGGGGTACTAATTATATGACTTTGTCCAATATTTTGCATGCTCCTCTTCCAGTGAACCTTTTATCCATTAGTGTCATTATTCTCCAACTAAAATATGTTATTTCTTTAGATATTCCTAAGAAGATCTTCTAAGAAAAAGGGATTGGTCGGACACTTGAGACTGAAACGTGGCATAGTAAACTCTGTTAGTTGGACCAAAACGGGATGAACTCAAATTGACATACATGATAGGTACTGCTGAAGTAGAAGAATTTGGGAGCAATGTGAAGGATGTGTTGCTGCTACATCACAGACGCATGTGACACTCTTATTTTAGCTTATTGAGTCGGTTGTATCATTTTTTATATGAAAAGACAAACAAAAATTGTGATGCTTTGAGTTTAACAAGCTTACTATAAGCTCTTATATCAGTTCAAAGAATAGGAGTTATAGTGTTTTTGACTTGATACATTATGATGTTTTGAGACTTTGTTCTACAAGTTCTATGAATGATTATCAATATTTTGTAACCTTATTGATTGTTTTACTCGTGTTATTGGGATATATTTGATAAAAAAATAAGAGTGATGTGTTTGATTGTTTTAAAAACTTCTACAAGACAAACCAGACTCAATATGATGCAATAGTGATTGTATTGAAGTCTAATAATGAGACAAAGTACACCAACAAGGTATTTGTGAAATATTTTTCAATCCAAGGTATACATCATCAAACCACATATCCAAACACACTGACACAAAATAAAGTAGCAAAGAGAAAGAATAAACACCTTCTAGAGGTAGTCCGATCGCAATGAATGTCCTAAAGTATTTATAGGGGCAAACAATTTTGACAGCAGCTCAATTGATCAATAGGATGCCCTCGAGAGTGTTAGATTGGAAGCCTCATTGTCAAATTTTGAAAGGAGAAAATAGCGGGATCCTCCTATTGAAGGTGTTTGGATGGGTATGCTTTGTGAATGATAAGAGGCCATTACTAAGGAAGCTGGATCCTAGAACTGTGAGCTATGAAATATATGTTTGTAGACTATTCTGCTACCTAGAATGGGTATGTCTGCTGAAGCCAAATAAATAAGAGACTGTTTATGAGCATGAACGTGTCATTTAGAGAATTGAAACCATACTACACCCAGAATGTAACCTCACCTTTCGGTGACTCGCCAGATACTTGAGATATGAGGTAAGGGTGGGTGAGTCACAATGGTGAGAGAGTGGTACACGTGGGAGCAAGGTCTTGTCCTATAATGTGGGATGAATCAGTTGAGGAACCGAAAAATGATGAGAGTGAGCCCAGAGGTGGTGGGATTCAAGCTGAAGATGAGCTAAGGGTGTATACATGAAGAGTGACGCAAAATGAGAGAGCGGTGTCTGCAGTGTCGTTTGTGTCAGCTAATCCCTTGCTCTTTTCTTTCCTGACTCTTTAGACACCTGCACCATCCACCTCTAACTAAGAACTCACATGTGATATGATTCCTCCTCCTCCTAACCCCCCAACTTTAAGAAGTGCCTCTCGCAGCAATGCGGGACACCAACCCGATCGTTTTAGGTGGGAACATGACATTGTTGAATTTGTTTCAAATTCTAAAATATCACATTTACATGGAGCATTCATTGCATCTTTGGACATTGTCTCTATACCCAATTGCTAACAGGTTGCTAAGGAAGATCCCAAGTGGAAAGCGGCTATAAATGAAGAGCATGAGACTTTCGATAAAAATCGAACATGGGAGATAATGCCACTACCAGTGGGAAAAAAGGATGTTGGGTGCAAGCGGATCTTCATAGTGAAACAAACTCCAGAATGAAAGTTAGAGTGGTACAAAACACAACTGATGACTAAAATGTACAGTCAGACATATGACATGAACTATGATGAAAATTTTACACCAGTCACAAAGATGAGCACATTGAAAACACTGGTTTCTCTGACAGTGAATGCAGGGTGAAGGTTATACCAAGCTGATGTGAAGATGCATTTCTTCATAGTAAGTTACCGAAGGAGGTATATATGGAGATATCACCAGGATGTGGTACAGTTCAGACAGTGGGCAAGGTGTATAGGCTCAGGAAGTCACGTATGACTTGGAGCACTCTCCTCGAGCTTGGTTTAACAAGTTTAAACAGGCTATTGTGGGTATTGGATATGAGCAAATCAATGCGGGTCATATGATGTTCTTTTGAAAAGACACACTACTATACTTGTTGTGTATGTTGGTGACATTATTTTCACCGGTAATGATGAGGCAGAGATTGCCCAACTAAAGGTAAGATTGGGCAATGAATTTGGGTAAAGAATCTTGGACAACTCAGATATTGTTTAGGGATTGAAGTGACATGTGGACCTAAGAGGATGGTCTTGTCCCAGAGAAATTATATACTAGATCTCCTCATGGAAACATGCATGATGGGGTGCACACCTATAGTATCTCCAATTGACCAAAAGACTAAGCTGAGTACAAAGGCAGGAGAACTGATTATCGTGAGAGGTATCAAAGATTGGTAGGTCATTTAATCTAACTATGTCACGCTCGACTCGATATCTCTTTTGCAGTGAGCGTGGTGAGACACTACATGAATGATCCAAAGAAGGGTCATATGGATGCAGTATATTAGAATCTGAAGTGTCTAAAAAGTGCACCAAGGAAGGGGTTGATCTTCAGAAAGAATGAACATTTAGACATTGAAGGCTTTTATGACACTGACTGGACGACTTGTGCAGATGACAGAAGATCCACATCAAGATACTGCATGTTCGTAGGGAGCAACTCGATCCCTTGGAAGAGCAAGAAACAGTCTGTAGTAACAAGGTCAACAACGTAGGCAGAGTACAGGGTCATGGCCTTAGAAGTTGTCAAGATAATGTGACTGAGAGTCTTGCTAGTCGAGCTCAAGGTGGACCAAGGAACTCAAATGAAGTTGTGGTGCGACAACAAGTCAGCAATCACCATTGCCAAGAACCTGGTGAAGCACGATAGAACCAAACATGTGGAGATTGATAGATTCTTCATCAAGGAAAAGCTGAATGACAGGCTAATGGAGCTAAGTCATATAGCCGCTGGAGAGCAACTGCCTCACTAAAGGACTTAGTTCATTAGATTTGTTTGGAGAGCAACCGCCTCATTAAAGGACTTAGTTCATTGGATTTGTCTAGGTTATGTGATAAGATGGGCTTAATGGATTCAGTGTTGAGAATTGGACTTTATTTAAGAGAATATTGAAGAAGTCCAACCTTATTTAAGGTCTTATTGGTTAAAAAGGAATATCAAAGAAATCTAGAGGTTTATTTGTAAAATATTGTAATACCCTATTTAAGTCCATGTTATGAATGTACAAAGCAAATTTTGAACAATTTATTTAAAAAATTATAGAAAATAACTTTTTGTGTTTGGTTGATTGTAAGATGAAGCTAAATTTTTATGTTAATATATTCTTTTAAATAAATATGTTTTTAAATTGATGTGGTCAATTGTTGCTGTCAGAGCTGCTTGCTGGAATTTCACAAGATCATGGGAGAAAGGTGATGGTAGACGCAGAGACAACAATGAAGGTAGACCTAGTCATACTCAAAGGGATCTACAAAGTGAGAAACAAGATCACATTATGTGGATTGTCTCCCCTGTACAGGACATTGCTGTCTTGCAGGCCCCAGCCCTTCCTCGTTGCCTCTCGCTGTCCTGCAGACCACAGCCCTTCCTCGTTGCCTCTCGCCCTCCGCTTTGTTGTTATTGTTGTACTAGGCCTGCCGCCTCGCTTCCGTTCCAGGCCTTCTGCCTTGCTGCCGTTCCAGGCCTTTCGCCTCGCTGCCATCGCAATTCTAGCCCCTCTGTTGTTTCCAGCACCACCACAGCCCATTACAACCGCCTAACACCACTCCCCGACCACCTAGCCGACCCTCACCACCCATGAATCAAACCCTAGAATGAGTTTGTATTATATTGTTGTATTTCTCTTTTCAGGGTGTGGTAGGTTGTAACCGCCTATTTGACTTTTTCAGTAATAATATTTGTGTCACTATTGTTATTTGGGTTAATTCCGGTGTCATCACAAAAAAAAGCACTTGGTTCACACAATTTTGATGAATCCTAAATTCATAAAAATTAAGCCTTTGAGTTTGAAGGTATTCAAAATGCCTTATAACGAATGTTTAGGGTTTAGGTATTCAAAATTCCTTCATAACAAACACTTGAACTCCTAACCCATATATTCCATGTACTACACAATACTAATACCTCCAAACAAACATTCCCTAAATAATAAAAGGTGTTCGCTGTAGGATGCAAGGATCAACTGCTATAATTCATTAAATATAAAGTCCAGCAAACACAGAAAAAGACTCTGCCTTACTTTCTAATTTACTTCATATGACATGGTCCACTTGCCAGTCGAAAAATAAAAAACCACTATATTCTGAAGAAGGCCAAGTAGCACTGTTCAACAACTAAAGTAGACAAGATTTAAATGTGAAAATTTACCAGACCATATGCTTGAGGGGATGCAACATCTATGATAGGAAGATGAAATATTGCATTGGGTCCCAAAAATGCAGGGCCCACAAACTTCCCGTACGCCATTCCTGTTGCTGCTCCAATAAAAAGAGACGGTGCATAATATCCTCCAACCAGTCCTGAAGCACGGCTTATGGATGTTGCTACTATTTTTACCCCGACCAATTGAAACAAAACATCAGCAGGTAAGGTCTTGATTCCAGTAAAATGTCAACATTCTGAAATCCCCAGTAAAGGACTTCAGGATATGCTAAGGCAATCAAACCAACAGTTAGGCCACCAAAAGCAGGAAATAGAGCCTTCTGAAATCCTATTGCCTTCTGAAGGTTGTCAGCAACGCTCAGCGCAAATGATGTGCACCTAGAGAGGGCCAATGACACCAAGCCGCACAAGACACCCAGCAAAAGATACAAGGGAAGTTCTGAAAATATACTTTGAATATTATAAATAACTGCAGATAGTGTCCATCTCAGTGGCGTATAAAAACAATCTTCTCAAAGTAAAAGAGAACATCTCAAAATTAAAGGAAAAAAAATAATAAAAAAAAGAACCTGCCAGCATGAAGCCAATGATAAGATACATCTACTGAATATTGATGGAGTTATCAAGTACGAAAAACTATAACAATTTCAGGAATGAGAAAAATTCAAGAAATTATATGATTAGTTAAGAATCTAATAACATTTCTGAAAAAAAGGATTTTTGGCCTGTGAATGAATACCATACATGCCACTTTCATCAGGAACGTTATCTCTAATTTTAAGATATAGCTACAACTTCTTATAACATCTCATTTATATAATCAAAGGGAAGAAATGTACCACTTGGAGAACGGAAATCATATTCTGGAACAGTGAAAGTTGGATCTGAACCAAGACCTACTTCTGAAATAATGGATGCTATAACAGAACTGAGTATGACCATCGAAGTTGAATTTGTCAAGGACGAGAATGAATCTGAAGTAGATGGCCAAAGGACTGACTCCACAGCAAAAAAGCATCCAGAAACAGCAGCATTAAACCCTATAAGAAAGACAACATGATAATCACGGTAATGTGGTCTGATTATAAGATAGCAAACTAGTCAAGAGAATGAATCAGTTCTTGCAACAACAAAAAATATCACGTCCAGCATATCTTCAGTGACCAAGTTCTCAAAATGCAATCTACATTTTCATATTTCATACTTTAGGACATGAAATAGTTATCATATTAAGCAAAAATTGCCGCAACATTCAATAGAGAAATACTTAAAAACTGGAATGAATATATGACCTGATGAGATTCCAGCAGCAGCTCCGGCAGCAACAATTGACAAACTTTGTCCACCATTCCACTTGAATACATTGCTAACACCCTTTGCTATAGAAGAGCCAATCTCTACACTGGGACCCTCAGGCCCCAACGAATTTCCAGTCCCAAGGGTGACAGAAGCAGCTATTGTCTTGACAAATGAAGCTAGAGCACCCCTTATATTGGCAGTCCCATTTCTCTCGGATGGATTTTCCAGATAACTGTGCAAGCTGTTCAACATGCCAACAATAACACCTCCACAAGCAGGAACGAGTAAAACTCTCAGCCAAACGGCTTCAATGGGCTCCTCTCTCAGCCACGATGCACCTCGAGAGGGTATACCATCCCAGGAAAAATCACGTATTTCATGCACCTAGAAACTTGATACAGAAAGACCTTTATGAACTTCAAGCGACACTAAATAGAATAAACTTTATGATCAGATATCACCTAAGAAAAGATACTTAGGGAGAAGAAATATGTGTGAAAACGGAATGTTCACGACAAATATAGGTTTGATTATAAAAGAGTTCCCCACCAAGCTCCCTGTGCTAAAATGCATGGAAACTTAAGCTACCTACAACGTTTGTCATCTTTATGACATGCTGTGCTGTTTTTATGACAAGATATCAAATTATCAATAAAGAAAGATTCATACCTTAAATTAATGCTACAAAATATTGAAAGAACAAAAACTAGTGTTTCATTTCAATTGAATTAAAAAGGCATTCTTATTCATGACACAAATAGTTTAAATCCTCTATGTATGTTAAATCAGCTCCTAACTTTCAATATTCAAATTACAGCAAAAGAGATCATGAAGATTTGTGACATGCCGTACTACAATTTACAAAAAAATAAAAATAATAAAATCCATTTCTTTGGTCTTATATCACTTTTATGGAAACTTTATTGAATAGATCATTCTTCTTCAAGCGGTTATCTTGCTATCATGAAGTTCAAATCATCTAGAACCATGCAGAAAAGAGTTATAAAAAAGAAATGAAGTAAACATAACTTCCTCACGCCCATTTTTAAGTTTTCTAACTAAAAAATTTATGATATGCCCCTCAAAAAACCTCAGCTACATATGTTTGAAAACTATACAGGGGAAAAACTTTATTATTGCTATCCAAAAATAGAATATCTGTTTGAAATTTTAACATATAAATAACTATATCTGCATTCTTAGTATACAATCAGAACTCAAATAATGCTACTATTTAGTTATTCTCTTATGCAAAATCACTGCATCTCCATACTCTGCAATTATAAAACACAGTGTCATATTCCACAGTGGACATGCAAATAAAACAAAATGTAGAACAAAGAAGGGAAGGTATGAATATGTTAGGACTTATAATAAAAAATAATTTATTCCTGTAAAAAGTTATGATGAATAAATTATTTCCTTAGATTAAGAACATGTTTCCTTTTCTATTTTATATTTATTTCCTTGAATTAAGAATTATTTATTTTCCTATTTTATGTTATTTTTTATATCTTCTACTAATTAATATGAATTGAATATTGGAGATATTAAGCGATATATCTTTCCTTTCCTATCATTTTTTTTATTATTTTTCCTATTATAGGATTCTTGTAAGAGTTATTTATACTCACGTTCATATCAATGAAAGAATTCTGCATTCCACGGTATTCCACATTATTCTGAACTTTAACATGGTATCAAAGCCAAATTTCGTACTCTAGCCACCAGTCTTCCTTCGAAAATTATCGGGCTCCCTTCCTGTCATCCTATGTGCAAGAGGGCAATGAAAGAATTTTGCATTCCACGGTATTCCACATTATTCTGAACTTCAACATGGTATCAGAGCCAAATTTCGTACTCTAGCCACCAGTCTTCCTTTGATAATTGTCGGGCTCCCTTCCTGTCATCCTATGTGCAAGAGGGGAGGGGCACTCATCTTGGAGGGGCACTCATCTTGGTATTTGAAACAATGATTTTTTCTCCTTCTCTCCCTGTAAGCTTTGTCTGTTGGCTGACCCTTCCTGAACCGAGAGCTTCCCGGGAGCTTCGACTCTGTCGGCCTCCAAAAAATTTGTCATCGGTTGCATCCCTGCTGACAAAACCCCCATTTATCTTCTCTCTATACTGAAACACATTACAGACAAAACTCAAAATTCATCGGGAGCTTTGAATCTGTCGGCCTCCAGAAAATTTGTCATCGGTTGCATCCCTGCTGACGAAACCCCCATTTATCTTCTCTCCATACTGAAACACATTACAGACAAAACTCAAAATTCAGTCAAGCCTGAATCTAGCAAATTTGATAATCAGAAAAAATATTTGCTTCCAACAACCAACCTACATTCTCTTCTTCGTCGGTTTCATCCTTGCTGCTGAAATCCCCATCTATCTTCTCTCTAGGCCGAAACACATGGCAGACAAAACTCAAAATTTAGCGAAGCCTGAATTTTGAGTCTTCCTATAAGTAGTGCAGAAACTGCAGTCAAAAGACAAACACAGTTGTTTACTTGCCGAAACACATGGCAGAAAAAACTCAAAATTCAGTCAAGCCTGAGTTTTGAGTTTTTCTATAGGCACTGCAGAAACTACAATCAAAAGACAAACACAGTTGTCTACTTGTCGAAACACATGACAAACAAAACTCAAAATTCTATCAAGCCTGAGTTTTGTGTCTTCCTACTGGCACTGCAACAAAACTCAAAATTCTGTCAAGCCTGAGTTTTGTGTCTTCCTACTGGCACTGCAGAAACTGCAGTCAAAAGACAATCACAGTTGTCTACTTCCATGCAAAGTCCTTTGCATCATTACATGTAGAAGCTTTCAGTCTACCTACAGGCACTACAAGAATTGCAGTCAAAGCAATCAAAGTTGTCTACTTTCCTGCAAATTCTTTGCAGTAGTACTAGTACGAGTTTTCCGTCTACATACAGACATTGCAGGGACTGCGACCACTACTTTCTACTTACATGAAACATTATCTGTAGGAACTTTTCGCCTACCTACAGACCCTGCAAATTCTTTGCAGTAGTACTAGTACAAGTTTTCCGTCTACATACAGACATTGGCAGGGACTGCGACCACTACTTTCTACTTACATGCAACATTATCTGTAGGAACTTTTCGCCTACCTACAGACACTGTAGTAACTGCAGCCAAAGACAACCACAATACATGATAAATACTTCAAGTTCTACTTCACAGGATCTTCCTCGCCCATCATTTGATGTTTTAAAATTCAAGTTGAACGTGATTTTCAACCATGTTTCAACTTGAGGGGGAGTGTTAGAAGTTATAATAGAAAATAATTTATTCCTGTAAAAAGTTATGAGGAATATATTATTTCCTTAAATTAAGGAGATATTTCATTTTCTATTTTATATTTATTTCATTTGATTAAGAATTATTTGTTTTCTTATTTTAGATTATTTCTTATATCTTCTAATAATTAATATTAATTGATTATTGAAGATATTAAGTGATATATCTTTCCTTTCATATCATTTTTTTTTTATTATTTTTTCTATTATAGGATTATTGTAAGAGTTATTTATACTCTTGTTCATATCAATGAAAAAATTCTGCATTCCACGTTATTCCACGTTATTCTGAACTTCAACTGAACACAACATGTCATTAGCCTTTAACTGTCAAGGTTTAAAGACGCAATTGCAGTGCAAAACTTGTTCTATTCATTACTGACATAGGCTTATATAGAACCTTACATCGTTATCACAAATAATCCCTAAACTTCTTCTATATTTCCTATTCATAATTAGAACCCTTAAAAAGATACAAATCTCAACACTCCCCCTCAAGATAGACAAAAGATATTCACTGACTCCATCTTGTCACATAATCTAAACAAATCAAACGAGTCAAGTCCTTTGGTGAGGAAGTCCATCACTTGCTCTCTAATGGCTATATGCCTAGTTCCAACAAACCGTTATTCAACTTTTGCTTGACGAAGAACATAAATCTCCACATGTTTGGTTTTATCATGTTGAACCGGTTTGTTGGCAGTGTTGATTGCTGACTTGTTGTCGCACCATAACTTCATTTGAGCTCTTTGGTCCACCATGAGCTCTTCCAACAAGGAACCCAGCCACATCATCTTGACAACTCATAAGGCCATCGCCCTATACTCTGCCTCTGTTGCTGACCTCGCTACTACTGACAGTTTCTTGCTCTTCCAATAGACCAAGTTGCCCCATACAAACATGCAGTATCCTGTTACGGACCTACTGTCATCCACACAACTCACCCAATCAGAGTCACAAAAACCGTCAATGCCTGCATGCCCAATTTTCCTAAAGATCAACCCTTTCCTCTGGCTCTCCTGCCTCTACACTTAGCTTTGTCTTATGTTCAATTGAAGAGACTACAAGCTTGCATCCCAGCATGCATGTTTCTGTGAGTAGATACACTACATACTTCCTTTAAGACAAAACCATTCCCTCTGGTCCACGGGCCACCTCAATTCCAAAGAAGTATCAGAGTTGTCCAAGATCCTTCGCCTCAAATTCTTTGCTCAATATTACCTTTAGTTGAGCAATATCTGCCTCATCATCACAAGTGATAACCATGTCATCAACATACGCAACAAATATAGTAATGTGACTTTCATTTTGACGAAAGAACATTGTATGGTCAGCATTAATCTGCTCATACAGTTTTAAGTCATAAAGTGACTTCTTGAGTCTTCACACCTTGCCGCTGTCAAACCTGTACCGAATCCTGGTGGTATCTCTATACACACCTCCTCCAATAACTCAACATGAAGAAACACAATCTTCACATCGAGTTAGTGTAACCTCCATCCGTCATTCACTATCAGAGAAATAAGATTCCTCGCTGTGCTCATCTTTATTATTGGTGCAAAGGTCTTGCCATAGTTAATGTCATACGTCTGACTGTATCATTTTGCAACCAAACATGCCTCGTAAAGCTCCACTTTCCCTTCTCTATTTTATTTTACCATGAAGATCCACTTGCACCCAACTATTCTTTTCTCCATTGGCAGTGGTATTATCTCCCATGTTTGGTTTTCATCGAAAGCCCCAAGCTCTTCATGCATGGCCGTTTTCCGCTTGGAATCCTTCTTATCTATATGTCAACACTTCGGTATAGAGACAACATCTAAAGATGCAATGAATTTTTCATGTACATGTGATATAGTAGTGTATAAAACAAACTGAGTAATGTCATTTTCCATCCCAAAACGATCAGGAGGATGTCTCGCATTACTACGAAAGGTCCTTCTTAAAGTGACGTTTTTGGAAGTAGATGGAATAAGAATCATATCACCTGTGTATTTTGAGTTTGAGGTGAATGGAGTAAGTTTCTCAAGAGTTGGGGTAGGAGAGACAAGAGACTTGCTGACACAAGTAGTACTGCAATCACTGTTCTCTCATTCTGCTTTCTCCTCCTTGCATACACCCTCAGCTCCCCTTGAGCTTGAATCCCACCACATTCAGGCTCATTTTCCTCATTTTTCGACACTTCCCCCGCCGATCCTTTCCACACAATGGGACAATACATCATTCCCACATGTATCAATCTTGGGTTAGTCTTTACCTTCTTAGTTGAGCCAACAATAAATTTATCTATACAATGGTACAAATGAAATTTGATCTTTGAATTGGTTGACTTGTTCTCACTACATAGATATTGAAGAATAAGGTAACAACAATGACGTGCAATGCCGATGCAACTAAACTCTTATTTCTCATCTCCTAAATTTTCTTGTAGTTGCACTCATCTCCTCCTCAATTTTGTGCTATTAACTCGTTTATCTCATCTCCAAACTTACTTTTTCTCTGCATCAACCATTCTTAATTTATGAACAAAGGCCTTAATAACTATGATAGCATCAATAGCATGTAACCAAAATCTCACTCAATAATATTTGGCCTGGACACCTCTTAGCTCAAACAAAATTTAACCACAATATGAAGGAGACCACAGCGGCCAAAAATTGCCTTACATCTTTATATTTTGTAGGTCAAGTATATCGTAGAAATCTAGTGGTTGTGAGTCTTATGAGTTCTTTCTTACAGAAGTTCTCTTGCCTTTATTCAAAACATTCTTATTCTGACAATTCTCCTAGATTTTCAAAAATTAAAATATTGTAACGTGCAACACATGGAGTCCTGCAAATATGCATTCAATACTCCATCAATTTTTGTAATGTAGCCTTATAAGCAATAGGATTGTCAATAAAAATTTAGACTACTAAATGCTCTCCAATCTACTCCATAACTCAATCGATAATTCTAAAAAACATACTATGCACATTCATCTGATCTGATGCTTCAACAAACTTCAAACATATAATGTCATAAAAATTATTTATTATAATGCTAATCAAATTCCTATTTTTAACATTAGTAAAACCATAAATCATTATTATAAATTAAAGAAGATTGTAACTATACTTTGTGATCAGGTTCTTTTTATCTCCTCAATGACCTTCTCAATATTACTTAAAGGAAATATTTAATTAAATCATGTTGGCATATGACGCAAAAAATTGCCACATAATATCAAATTGCATTTCTATAGAGGAATCATGCATTATCCATACAAACACAGTTGTGATCCTCTTAGAATTATATGAAAATATTTGATTGGTACTATTATATCATCATTCTTATTATCCTCCACATTCATCATATACTGATCTATAGGTCCCCTGACACCTCTATTGAATATTTTTGGCAAATATGAAGATTTTTTGCTACTATGACCACTGTCATCATGAGATTCACTACCTCATCTATTATAAAATTTATCTTAAATACTTTGACATTGTCTCTTTGTTCATAAAAACACAAATATCATTTACACCTCATCAGGTATTTTAGCACATGGCGCAATATTCTTATGAGAATAGAAATATCATGTCATTTTCAGTACACCGCCTTGACCATTTTACATAATAGTTGCACCTGAAATAAATATGCCTTCTTTCACTTACTCCATTATGCATTTGAGCGCTATACTTCCATGTCGAGTGTTTTATATTTCCTATTAACCTTTTTTTTCCCGAACCTCTAGCCATTTTAGAATACCCAAAATTAAAAATTTCATTCAAAAGGAGAACACAAAATGTAGCACATTCAACTTAGCTAAGTGGTCGGGGGCTTTGTCTCCAACCTTAATTTAATTTAGAGGCTTAAAATATACGGTAGTAGGTGAATTTAAAAGGAGAGAGAGAGAGAGAGAACACACATAAGGAAAATGATAAATAATGATAACAATAACAAACAAAGAAAGCAAAACATAAGTTATAAAAATTTCTAAGAAAAGAAACAAATACTTAGATGGGATGCTAGCAATAAGAGAAGAGGCGATGGAAGAGCAACAACACTGCACCACAACGGTATCGACCCAACAGTGTTAGTGGCGTGCAGCTAGGAGTGCAAGTGTCTCAGATGCAAGTGCAACATGCAACTAGGAATAAAGAGGTGCATGTAATTCTTGTTCTTGATTTAATTTTTTTTAGGTTTAAGTCTAAAAGAAAAACAAAATAAGATTTATTTTATACTGTAAATTTATAAATTAAATTTTAAATTACTTAAACCCTAGTTTTAAAGCCTTACACCCAATATAAATTGTGTAGAGGCGCTCCTTGAGGCAAACCTCAATCCTATTGAGCCAAACACCTACATAGGCCAAGGTGAGTTGTACACCTCATAACCTCTTTTTTTTAAATTGCATTTAGATATAATTGAGACACCTCTTATTATGCAATTTTAAACAATTAAATTGAAGTATCACTACTCATGCTATTTTATATAGTCTTACACATAATTCAAGTTTCAATTCCAAGCTATCAAAAGCAAAAATAGTCACAAAATTCTTACAACTTCCACTATCTATGATAGCCTTATAAACTTTATCATTATATTAAATTTGAATATGGCAGTCTTTTTCCAATTAAATTTAACTTTACATGTGGCAATAATGCATATTCAAAATTTAAAGAATGTAAATATGATAATTTTATTTCTAAATCAATTTCATTAATATCATCTCACTCTTTACTTATCACCATTACCTTTTACATAAATGTATAAATTTTCATTTCCATAACGACCATTTTGACGATATTTAAAGTGTGTGTTTGCAAGAATTTTAAAATAATTGTAGTAGCAACGGAATTTTTTTATCATCTTAGTTGTCAATGGTATCGATTCCCTTGGATACAAAAGATGTAATTTGAACTTGAGTATTTTGATGATAAGATACACATTCAGTACATGAAGCAAAACTCCTAATAGCAAAAAAATCTAATACTTGCTTAAAATCTAATAGTACTTGGAAAAAACGAACAAGTGATATAATCAAATGGGGGATCATCTCTCTTTTAATATTAAGCCTTACTACAAATTTAAACTTGAAAAATATTCTTTTGAAGTATCAAGAACTTCTTCATATATTTAGTAATTATTTTGGCTCTTTGTTTTGAAGTATTAAATTCATCAAGCAAATGATCATGATATGATTAGAAGAGGGTTTTTTTTGTTAAATAAAGTTTTCATAAATAAACTTTTCACTCTTTAATTTACCTATCACCTTTACCTTTTACAATGTCTAAATTTTCATTTTCATACGACCTTTCTGACGACATTTAAAGTATGTGTTTGCAAGAATTTTAAAATAGTTGCAGTAGCAACGGAATTTTTTTATCATCTTAGTTATCAATGGTATTGCTTCCCTTAGATACAATAGATAAAGTAATTTGAACTTGAGTATTTTGACGATAACATACACATTCAGTACATGAAGCAACACTTCTAATAGCAAAAAAAAATCTAATATTTGCTCAAAATCTAAGACTACTTGGAAAACATGAACAAGTGATATAATCAAATGGGTTATCATCTATCTTTTAATATTAGGCCTTACTCCAAATTTAAAATTGAAAAATATTGTTTGGAAGTATCAAGAACTTCATATATTTAGCAATTATTTTGGCTCTTTGTTTTGAAGTATTAAACTCATCGAGCAAATGATCACGATATGATTAGAAGAGGGTTTTTTTTTGTTAAATAAACTTTTAATTTCTACCGAAGTGATTATAGGTTCTCTACCAAGTCGTCGTCTTCGCTTTCCCTAATCTAATATATCTTAGCTTGAATAAGTAGTTCTAATTTAGCAAATTTGACATTCAAATTAAGTACATGCATCCATCCCAATCAGAAAAGAACTATGGTATAATCTCCCATCAAATGTAGACATTTCAATTTTTTACATTTTTTAAATCACATGTTAGATTTATTACCAGTTGGCCTCATTTTCATATATTCTATGAGACCCATTTTCTTTTCGCATACCACAATGAAGTATCTAGTTAGATTAACATGTATTGTTAACTATTTAGCATATATTTGATGGTTTTAATTATTTCAGATGAGTGAAGCAAATTTCATGTATAATAAGTAAATATATCTAACTCTTCTCAAGCAAAACAGGGTGATATTAGCCCCTAGTTATGCTTGTCTCAATTAATAGGCAAACATATAAATTTTTTTTTTAGTACATTTTAATGAATGAGCCCAATTTGAGTTGTGCCCAGTCTATTTGCAATGCCAAATATGAGCTGCTCATGATCATTAAGGACTTACTTATGAGACAATGAGACAATGAAACTATATTATATCAACAATGAGACAGGATTTATCTATAATAAGCATATTATCCAAGTTTTGCTCAAATATAAATGTTGATAAATAAATACATAAACTTAACTTCATCGTAATCCATTAATCTTATTCTCATTAAAAATCAATAGAAGGATCAAATCTATAAGTATCATCGTCATCCAAACAGAATTAAGCTTTAACTCTCCGAAAAAGCTGGATTAAGCTATTCATCGAATCTACTTTATGACCATCCATCCTGAACTAAATAAACAAGCTTGATGTAACTTTTTTTTTTCAAGGAAAACAAATACTCTAGACAGATACTCTAGACAGGGATGGGCTTCGAATCTTCAAGGTGGGAAGAAATGGTATGAGTGATTGCAAATGCTCTAGACAGAATTAAGCTTTAACTCTCCGAAAAAGCTGGATTAAGCTATTCATCGAATCTACTTTATGACCATCCATCCTGAGCTAAATAAACAAGCTTGATGTAACTTTTTTTTTTCAAGGAAAACAAAAGGAAAACAAATACTCTAGACAGTTTTCAAGGAAAACAAATACTCTAGACAGGGATGGGCTTCGAATCTTCATGGTGGGAAGAAATGGTATGAGTGATTGCAAATGCATGCAGATAATGCAATGCTGAAGAGAAAAGAACAAACTAGAAAATTAAGATACAAACAGTGGAAAAAAAATAAAAGCACTCACGATTTGATTAAAGAGGACGACCGCGACGCCAGTGAGGAGGCCGACGACGCAAGAAGCAAGCGTCACCAAATCCTTGGTAGGTAATGCTTCTTCGATGGTGGAAACTATTCCACGGGATCCTTTCTCCAGCTCGCACGCATCTTCTCTTCCACCTGCTATATCTTTCGGGTCCACTTCCTCCCTCTCACCGCCATAACCCCTACCTTCTTGCTCCTCATCTTCTGCCGTGTTCATCGGCCTACCTCTTCGTCCTACTCCCATTGTTATGCCTCTACCACTTCCGCTTAAGAAGTTTATGTGGGGTGAAGAAAATAAAGGCGAAGAGAATAAGTGCAAGCATAATCTTCCTCTTCGGCGGCGAGCGATACGGTGTAATACTAGGATTTGGGCGGAGCCGCTGCTTCTTTTGCGATTCTCGCTTATCTCGAAAGCTGGCTTTATAGCAGAAGGGCGCCAAATGGTGCTACAGCAGCCCGGAGCCTCTACCGAAGCCATGGACCTCGAGCTAGATCCCTTACTCTATCTTTCAGGGAACGAGTTCGACCAAAAAGAAAAGCAGTAAGCGAGAAAAGCAGGCTGTTGATGATTGCATCTCCATGTTCAGTGTTGTTTCTACGCGGTGAACGCAGCTCTGTTTCCGCCGTCCTCACCGATGGCCGGGGTTGCCATTCGTAATTTTGAGGAAATAAAAGGACCAACGAACGGGAAGATAAGGGGATATATAAGTATATAATCACTTATTATTCCAATATTCTGGATACTTTATCGTGACAATCATATAAATATTAATATAAATCGAGTTTAATTCATTGTTTGCATTTCCATCATGTGTCAGTGTTGTTTCTACACGGCTGACGACATCTGTGGTGGTAAGCTCATTCTCAAAGTCTCAAGTTCTCTCCCAAGCCTCTTCTCTCATGTGATGGGTGAGGCTCTATTTATAGTGTTATAGGTGTAACTAATGTAGGAATATGAACCATTTTAATCGGACGGTTCAGAAAGCTTCCCTCGATCAAATGACATTTGATAGACATTTGAGTGTCTTATAGATGTCAGAATTGAGCAATCCTGTCTCGTTGGATTTATCTTGTCGAGACGCTCGATTCAACTATGAACTCGCTAAATTTGACATTCGATTGATCTTTCAAATATGTCTGGAAACCTTCTAAGAATGATTTAATTACTTGATTTGGGCTTGATTTAATTCAGATTGGACTAACTTTGGTATCATTAGGTCTGTCTCATCAAGTCGGTCAGTTTGACTATAAGCTCGCTGAAATCAGTGCTCTGAATGACTTTTAATTGAAGTTTGAATGTTTCTTGCTCAAAAGATTGTCTCAAGATTTCGTGTCATGCCTCAAAATTCGTGATGGATGATGAAAATTTATTGATAGCGCATCAATTATAAAATTCATTTATAACATAATAGAATTGTATTAAAACTTAAAGACTTTAAACACATCTGAAAATTTTTTTGAAGGCATGTTCTCTTATGAGGGACAAGTTTTAACAAAATCTGCATCACTCTTACACCAATATTAATAATTCAATAATTATTTTTAATTTCATTAATTTAGTTTAATCAATCTCATATGTGAAGAAATACATATGTCAGGGCTTGACAAACAAAAAAACATTATTAAAATGTATAGTGTCAGTACAAAAATCTCACATGTGCTAGATTTGTAAATGGCAGTTTATTAGAAGTAGATGGATAAATTTGCGTTTCAATGACAAGAAAAACATCAGACAAAATCATTCATTTGAGTCTTTAATAAGTTTTCTTATGAACAAAATAGTTTACAAGAAGCACTAACCAATAGCAACTTGAAACCATCCTCCAAAGGCATACGTGGAGAAAAATTTTCATAAATTTCTTACACACTGACGGCCGCCATTAAACTAAAATTCAACACATTTTAATAATATATTACATAGTATTTTATAAAATTTTAATCTTATAAAATGAAAAAATTCATGAAAGTGGATGAAAGTATCTGAACCGGCGCTCCTCCTTCGCCACCGACGCCTCCCCGGCGTGCTTTCCACCGGCAAGTGATCTTCGGCATGCTTTCCACAGCCGAACCTAATCTATGTCACTTGTTTGTGCACATAAAAAATATAGGAGTATGGCATCACAATTATATATGAGTCGGGTCATCTGCTTAATATTTGTGATGTGCTTGAAACAAAGTGGTACAATCCTTGTCTGGATAAATAAACCATGTAATAAAAATGAAGTTTTTTCACAACACAAAGCAATAAGAAGAGTACCAAAAAAATAGATCAACAAAATTTCTTTGTTAATAAACCATGTAATCAGGAATCAATCATCTTCCATCAAAGAAAAGAATCAAATAAAGTGACACATGTACTGAAGCTTGTTTAGCCTCAGAGAATTTTAAGCACACACAGAAAGAGAAATTAAAATTTTGTCATAAACTTAGCCAAGCAGGGAATGAAGTCCAATGAAATAAAAAAGGCTAATTGATCTCAAAGCTGAAAACAAAAGACGAAGCGCTCTCTAGCTGAGGCCATAGCCCATCAGCTGCCAGCAGGAAACCATCTTTAGTAGAGGTGGCTACGATCCATCCTCCTGTTTTTGTTGGGGGAGAAGGCAGCTGCTTTTTTATCCATGGCCTCAGTGGTAGCAGCCTGCGTGGGCTCCGCGACCTTCGCAGTTATCCGATAATTGAGATTTCAAACAACAACTATCATCATCGGTACAAAAAATGTATGAGCAGATGCTTCTCATAAATCTTTTCGGTGTCGAAGTAGAATGCACCTTCTTTTGGGACACTTGGCTCTGATAATTGCTTGAACCAGAGCGAAATGGGGATCCGGATTCTCTGCGGCTGCTGTTGTATGGCATCTGCCTCTGTTTCTCGGCTGGACATGTAACGGCTGCCGTGGCATTGCGGTCGCCACCACTGGATCTTCCACCGTCATCCAGTTCCTGGCTCAGCTGAGAACCAACAAGTGGACAGAAATTGCATATACGAGTTAGAATATTAACTTCAAGGGGCATTTACATGCATACCCATTCAATTGTTATGTATTTGAAAAATCTTTCATATCATACGAAAAGTATCACTATTTTTAAAAATTGAAAAACAATTTTGTAGCTCCTGTGATGGACAAAATTGGAGAAAGCCGTCTTAGATGGTTTGGTCACATTAAAAGTCGACCATCTGATGATCCGATTAGGAGAGTAGATGTTTTAGATTCGACTTGTGTTAGAAAGACAGAGGTAGATCTAGGAAGGCTTGGGCTCATTGTATAAAAAATGATCTTAATTTACTAGAGCTAAATGAAAATATGACACTAAACAGGACGCAATGGAGAAAAACAATTCATGTAGCCGACCCCACGTAGTGGGGTTAAAACTTTGTTGTTGATGTTGTTGTTGTTGTTGAAAAACAATTATGCATAGATAAGATGGAATGTAAATATGTAAAAATTAAAATTTAGATGTTACATGTCTAAATAGTTGGGAATTAAGTGACATGCATGTAAATCTTCCTAACCTTAAATAAAATGTCATGCTATAGAAACTGCATTAAGTTTTTATCATCATTTGTATTTGTTTTTCATAAATGCTTACAAAATGTCAAATTTCATGATGTTTATAAAATGGTATGACACTGTGTATACTTTTTTGCAAACGGCTTCCCATCTAATTTGTTTTTTCCAACAGAAGCTTCAAATGCAAATAAATACATACATAAAAAAAAATGGTGTGTGTGTGTATATATATATATAGGCTAATTGCTCTGTGCTATAAACTAATAGTTGAATTTTTTATTTTTCTGCAAACAATATAATCTTTTCCTTTATCAGGATCTCTGATGCAATTTTTTCCATTAACTAGCATTTCTTTATTAGGAACCTGGTGGATCCGGTTCTCGAGCAAGTTGAGGCGATCCAGGAGAGCTTCTCTGAGATGAACATCACCCATATCTGCGTTCAACTGGTTGCTCCTCCCACCCTGGTCTGCTTCGAAATAACTCTCCGGCAGCCTCTCCTTCTCCTCCAGCCGCCTCAGCTGCATCATTCCATGTGATTCTTAAGTTAAGGATTAATGAGATCAACTTTTTATGATGAAGAACTTACACGAAAGTCGATTTGATTCGGTCTGTTAAGAGGTTTAGTGCCGTAGAAATTCAGGGAAGAAGGAGCCGAGGGTTTTTTGCTGAGATGGGTCGGATCTTTCTGGTGAATCTTTATAATGAACAAATTAGATATCTATTTGGCTGCAATTGATCAGGATGGAGGCGACGTGCGACAGAGGCCACAACAGCCAAAATTTAGGGAGATCAATCCGGCGATGGGGTACAAGCGACGACAGCAACAACCTTCTCCTGTGCGGCGAGCGACGACGAAAGCAATTCCCTTCTATATACTATTCTCTTGTGCGACGAGCTAAGAAGAAAGAGACGAGCTATGAAGGAAGAGATATGAAGGAAGGCATTCCCTTAATCTGTGTTTGTCCGCAACCTAGATTTACCTTAAACACGATTTATCAAATCCGGTAAACAAAATCAATCAAATCCGGAGGAGCTCGTCGGCTGCGGCTGAATAATAAATCTGTCTCCATTAAATCCGAAGAAAAAAATGGAACACTGAAAATTAAATTTAAGGAAGCTTTGAATTTAATTTTAATTTTATTGATGTTGATTGGAATTGAATTAAATTTATGAGTAATTCCTATTAATAGTATGCTACCAAATACTACCTTAATAAATTGAGGAGTTACTTTAGATTTAGCGGGGGAGAAGAAACTAAGGAAGATGAAATTGCATTTTATGGATTTACATTAAAACCACACGGTAATCTGTCTAAAAATAAGAAAAAATTTGCATACGTAAGACGTACATAGGGAATAAAGGAGTTATATTCACGTTATATTTTTTTGTAACCTCAATGTAACATTCTATAACCTACAAATAAATTCTGCGCTTCTGACTTCATATATTAAGAACTTATTTGTAGGTTACAGATAGATTGTAAAAGTTTATATAAACGTACACAAATTTTTCCCCTAAAAATAGCCTACCAAACGAATAAAAATATTACATTAGGCGAAACGGGAGTTCCGTGTACACCTTCAACCGTACATATATTTTCCGTATGCAATACACCACCTGATTCAGATCCATGAAGAAAGCAAGCAGGGATTTATAAGACGTTGCTTTGGCAGTCTCGAATCTTTTTTATATGGCTTTGTAGCAAGAAACATTTGGCTCTGTTTCGGTTTGGTGCTAGCACCTAAACGTTCTTTTTACATTTTTTAAACATTTGGCTCTGTTTCTGTTTGGCTGAAGAAACATTTGGCCCTATTTACATATTTAGCACCTAAACTTTTTTTTACATATAACATTTGGCCCTATTTACATAATATCATTTAAAATTTTAGTATCACCTAAAAATACTACTATTTTAATATTTAAAAAGTGAAATAATAGTCCTTTTTATACAAAGGTAAGTTGGCATAGAAATGCAAAAATTGAAGTTTAGGTGATAGATATGTAAATACATATGAATTAAGTATGTATGTAAATCTTCCTTGCTGATGTAATATCTTTTCATGTCAAAGAGGCACAACCAAACCAAAAGCTGCTCTGGATATAAACCAAAAAAGAGACTGCAATCCAATTTTATTATCAAATGAGAACAAGATGGCAGTGAAGAATAGAATTCATCTCAAAATCTCAGGTATCACACCAACAACTCCACAAATTAGATCCTAACAATGTTTATTATTAAGAGACTTGTACACATCTACAAATAAAATTTCAGAGCCAAAATCGCAAAAGAATGTGGAAAAAAAGAAAAACAAAACAAGGATGCATAAAACAAAAAGAAGATTTAAGCTTGGAGATGTAATTCTATAGTATAATTTTGCAAAGACGATTATCATTTGGCTGCACCCTAGATTTACCTTAAGCAAAATGCAAGAACTTTCTTCTAGACTTGTACATTCATCGCTCATCCGCCACAAGCTTTTTCAAAGAAGCGGCCATTTCTGCCAAGTTTTGTCCAGAAAACTTAGTGATGAGTGCTACAGGGGAAAAGTATTTGCTGGAGCTCCCCTGCTCCTCCAAATTAAGGCTATATGACCCTTCGAGTTCCGTTGCTCTTTCTTCTGCAGCTTCAGCTTCTTTCAATAAAAATTCAGCCTCTTCTGAGTCAACCAATTCAAGAGGTGCTGATCTTTCAGACCTTGCAGCAGCATCAATCAGCTCGTGTCTCTTATAACTTGCAACAGCTGCTTCCTTTTCCTTTAATAATACAAGCTCTTCATTTTCCTGCATCGTGTTAATATTGTTTTTAATTTCTTCATCTAACTTTTCAAGATTTAGAACAGCATTGTCCATTTTATTCTGCATGATTTCCTTATCAGAGTTCAGTGCCTTCGCTTCAGCAGCTATCCGCCCAGCTTCCTTGAAATTTCTTGCAGCAGCAGCAACTTTCTTCTCAGCTTCAAGTTCGGGACCTCTTTTATCAACAAAAGCTATTCGCTGCTTAAATAAATCAATGTCTTGCTGGATACTTACTCTGGTGGAAGAAAGTTCCTGTAAAAAATAAAATGTCTTAAGATATGTGAACTCTTTTAAGCTTTAAAGGATCTATAAAAAAGAGCGGCAGGAATACAAAACAAAGATTTTGCTAGGGACCAACCTGTAGTTTAGTTCTTGCACTGGATATATGTTGTCGGAGCAGCTGGCTTTCCTCTAGAATTCTCTCTTCTGTACTCACCAACTGCAATTTGTCTTCTCTGGACTTTATGAAGGATGAAGCTAATTCTTTTCTTAATCCAACCAAATCCTGATATATTTTGGCTTCTTCCAAAGCAGCATTGCCATGTTTTTGGAGATTAAAACACTTCTGCTTTTCTAAATTGATAAATTTATCAATTTCATTTCTTTTTGATGATAAGACCTCTCGCTCTGCGTCGATACGAGACATAGCAGACTTAAAATTATCATGCTTAATGTCAACACTAGAACTTTTCTCTTGAAACTCTGATACAACTTGAAAAATTTCTCTCTGCTTCATGGATCTGAGATTCATTCTCAGCAATCTCTGATTCCTTCAATCTAACTAAATTCAGAAGCTTCTCCAACTCCTTCGCTAGAGAAACTCGTTTCTTCAGAAGCCCCGCAACCTCCTCTCTATTGTCTCTAACCAGGTCATCAATGTAACTATCCAATGTTGAGCGTGCATCTGATATGAGTTTTGCTTCAATATCCATCTCAAGCATGCTCATCTCTAACAGTTCCATTGATGTTTGCCAATCCTCTAAATCTTTGGAAGAAAGTTTCTTGGCTTTTCTATGAATTAGATCTGCTCGATCAGCAGCATCCTGCAAAAGGTAGGGTTGAAAATTACAAACTAGGTTGCTAGATGCTCAATTATATAGACAAGAAAACTAAGAAAATGAGCATACTCGAAAAAAAAAAACATGCTCTTCTTCCTTCAGGAAAAATTAACCAGAAAGTTCACTTTCATGGTGTTGGAAAACAGTTCAATCTTCTATAACAAAGCGTGCTTTCCTCTTTTAGAAGAAACTTCTGGATCTATACTTTTCTTTAGCAAGAAAACTATAGAATCAATAGTACTTTGGAGGGAAGATCAGATATGTTCATTGGAGACAATTCATTTTCAAACAACCATGACTTGGCTTATAACTCAAAAAAAAAAAAAAAAAAAAAAAAAAAAAAAAAAAAAATGTTTTAAAAAATCAAATATTACAAATCTAACCCATAAAAAAAACATTACAAGATATGAATCTAATGTGTTGTGGAAGGTTGTTTGTCTCTCGACTCCTACTATGGAGAAATTATTACATCTCGATTTCATCGTAGCGGATGATAGTATTGGTGGTAGTATTGGTGGTATTGTGGGGATATTTTACCATTATACCCTCACAATATTACCAATACTATCACCCACACCTAATCCAGATTTATCTTATCCGGAAGTAATAATTTCTCCCCACTATGATATGGTTCAAGGTGGCTCATGTGGTTGCAATGTGGTAATGGAGACCTAAGGATAGTGAAAGATGGGGTGTCTACGAATAATTGAGAGAAGAATCACAGTGTTTATGAACTGAAATGGAACCATAAAACCTAACATACTACACCCTAAATACCCTTAACTACTGAAACGAAAATGACACGCGACTCTAGCTCATGAGCATACTTTGGGCACCAAAACATGAAGTATGTGAAGCATAACGTCGCGTGTGAGTTAATCTCCTTAAGTGCGCCAGAATATTTCATAGTGAAGCAGAGCATTTTTATGATATTTTTATGCCTCCCAATAGGATTACAACTGCAACAATCTCGCATTAAACTGCTCCACTTGAGAGAAAGTTACTTTTCTATAATACTAAAGTTATAAATATGATGTGTTATGAATACACTCAAGTATGTGAAGCCTTTTAGGAGAGTTTGGCACTGAAAATATTTATTGGCCTGCACAGATGAGAGAGGAGGAGGTGAAAAAAAGACAAAAAAATGAGATAGGAGCATAAAATGATCCGGTAGAGGAGAAAAGGAGATTCATAGAAAAAGGAGGTTGAAGATATGGATGAATGAACACCTGTAAGGGTGGAAGGCAGAGGGTAGAGATGAAGCAACGAGGATAAACCCTAGAAAAGGAGAGACTTTGCAGAGAGATGGCCACAAGAAACACTAATCTAAATTCATTATCAAATTCTATTCATTAATTTATTACATGCAAAACTACTTTATTTATTACATATTAAGAAAAGATCAAAAATAAAATTAAATTTATCCTTATAAAAAATAAAACTAAATTTACTAAGGTTAATATCTATCAAACCATAGAAATCGTTTCAATTAAGCTATCCCTTGGACCGCTTGTTATGCTTAAGAATGTTTTAGTTGATAAGAATCGAACTAAATGATGGTAATAATTATAAGGGATTTCAGATCCCTCAAGAAAATAAACCGGCATACCTTGGCAAATTGCTGAAGAAGTTCTATTCCATCTTCCTCAGCAGCTATCTGCAAATTAAGAGCTTCCTGCATCCTTGAATCAGCATAATCACAGTCCAGTTCCGTCTCTCTCAACGTGTTCAGCAGCCTATCCTTCTCCTTCTCTGCTGCTGCAAGAGATTCACTGACTCTCTCTGCCTTCTCAAAATCCTCGGCCTCACAGGCCTCCTCAAGCTGCTTCTCTAAGTCTTTATACATCATTGAGGCCTGGTTGACGTCCTGTCCAGCCTTCCTTCGCCTCCTCTCAAGTTCCTTCCTCTCAGAGTACGCCAAAGTTGCCTTCTCTTGAATTCCCTCAACTTTTGTGGAAATACTTGATCTGAGAAGATTCAATTTATCCTCTATTAATTCCCAGGTGTCCTTTTCGGAAGCCTCCGCGGTTGAAGGCAATGCCTCAGAGTCGCCTTCAGAACCACCACGTTGTGAAGGTGATAACCCATCTCCATTACTCGGAGATTTTACAGATGGCAGCATTTCCGATACAGCCGCATCTTCATGTTCGGGTCCATCCGGCAACTCATCCTGACAGCTCGCAGTCGATAAAGTGGAGTCGGAACCAAAAGCGCCAGTGACATCCTCAATTGAATGAGTAGGATCGTCGATGGAAACCACCGGCGCAGAATCAATTGCTTCGCGGCCGTAACCGATGCGGAAGCCCAGCTTCTTCTTGCGCGCGATTTGGCGAGATGGCACGACAGAAGAAGGTTTTTTGGCAGAAGAGCAGATTACGCTACTGAAATCTTTAGGCTCGATGGGGGTTTGGATGGAGAGATCGGTGAAAAGATCTTCGTCGAGGGGTCGAGGTTTCGAATGGGGCGAAGTGGAGGGTGCAGTTGGCGGGGAAGGAGAGCGAGGAAGAATCTGAGCCTGAGATGGAGATAGTGCAGCCGGTTCTTTTTCTGGTGGTATGGATGAAGGGAGGAGCTCGGAGGGGGAGAAGAGGACCATACCTTCGAAGAGCGAGCCAGCCAACTCGTCGCCACTGACTCCGTCTCCCGAGGCCATGGCGATCTCTAAGTCGGTCGAAGAGAGGCGGATGAAGAGGCCGCCGTCGCCGGCGGAGAATGCAATAACGGGGCGGCGGAGCGTAGAAAGGAAAAGAATAACGAGCACGGTAGTTCACAGCTTTACATTTGGAAAATTTATTCCATGCCATCTCCACCATCTATCACGCCGATTTAAAAAAATATATATTCAAAATAGACCCCACCGTCATATATTTTCGTCCACCATCATACATCTTTGTTGTGATAAACGATAAAAATTAGACACGGTATACATTTCTGCATGCAATGTCCCTATTTATACATACCCCAATTCAAATTTATTTACACAACTAACTTCTAAATTTTTCTTTTTCACATTTATATCATTTAAAATTTTCATATCACATAAAAATATCACTTTTAACTTTAAAAATTTTGAAATATAACTTTTCGTGAAGATATGGTATGCATGAAAAAATTGAAGTTTATTTTAGATATATTAATACATAGGTATTGAGTGGTATAAATATAAATCTTCCTATTTTTTTTAATGTGAGGCTATAAAAAAAAACCTTACAAAATAAAAAAAAAATTAAGTGCATTTTAGATTAATTTTTATTTTGTTTTATTATTTAATAAAATAAAATATATTTGATATATTAAATTATTTTTTAAAACATTCATAATAATTTTAAATTATTTTGATTATTTAAAAAAAATTAATTTATTTTCAAAAGAAAATATAAATATAAAATTTCACTAATTGAAATACCATTCCGTCATAACCCAGATTACAAAATCAACAACACAAAAAGCGCGAGAAAACACCACATTTTCTCTAAAAATATGGAGCTTGCAATAAAATGCACATTGAGTAAATCTCATGGTTTATTGTTAGAAACCCTATTGTTGAAAATTAATTCATTGAATTTCATCAAATATCTCTCATTTGTAAACATTAGATTTAATGACACATTAAATTTTGAAACAAGATAAGAAAAAAAAGGAGCTAAAATTCTTTTCATTTTTGCCTCTCCAAATATGATAAAGAAGATAACAAATAGGGCTAACAATAACTTTTAGATCTCATAAGCATAAGTAGGAGTTTGAGTAAGATTTTTGCCCTCACCAAGCATAAAAAACCTGATTAGTTTTAGGGCTGATTTAGGGTCCATTTGGGGCAGCTTATTTGGTGCGATGGGGTTTTGAAAATGCACTTGCCCTGTTTGGGTAAAATGCTTTTTGGCAGCTTATACGTTTTCAAAACACTGAAAACATCGTTTTCGCACCGCACCTGTCTAGTTGCGGTGACAGCTTTCTGGCTGCGGTCTAGCTTTTCCAAAAGAATAAAAATTTGTAATAGCTACCGCACCTAGCTTATCAGCAGATTATTTTTAATCAGCTTATCAGCAGATTATTCATAACGTTCAGATGAATAATTTCTTTTTAAATGAGATCGAACCATGTTAACAGAGAGCAACTTGTTCGCTTAAATGACACTAAATTGTGCCAAGTAAAACCTACTTGCTTAAAATAAAATTGTGCCCCCATAAGAACAACTTGCTTAGAATTATTCCAGAATCATAAACTATTTGTTGGAATCTACTAGCCACATTTCCTTGAAGTATATTTTAAAAGCTCAAGTATCTAAAAATAATCCTTGCATGATAGTTTCTAAGTACCCTTGATGCATTATGAAAACCTCATTCAAGAAAATCTCCCTCATTTCTCTTCTCTTTCTCTTACATTCCCCATTTTAATTTATTTTATTGTAATTTTTTTAATAATAATTTTTTTAGTAAAAATAGTGCATTTATTTTTAAAAAGATAATTCTAAGAGAAAAAAATAGTCTGAAATTATAACCTTTTTTTCACGAATGAATACTTCATCGATTAAATTTAAATTTGAATTTTATTTAATTTTAGTTTAATCAATATATAATTAAATTTATTTTATGTTAAAATTTTGTTAAACAATAAGAACATAATTATTTGAGTTCAGATTAATTTATTTTATGTTAAAATTTTACTAAGCAATATATGTTTCATTAATCACCTTTATATATATAAATTTGGGACAATTACTACAAAGCACCCAAAGCTTTTTTTTTTTTTTTTTACGAATCAAACACTATCTTGCATCCATTTTTCAAATTCCCACTGAAATATCAAAATTCATGACAAAATGTCAATCCTCACATTTCATTTTTTATCAAATTCTCAATGATTTGATCATAACACGCGTAAATGCATCGACTCAGTGGTTCAATGTGCTTAATTTGTAAATGTCAATGTTTTGGATGCTCTCTATGTAACTATATATATATATATATATAAATTTGGTGTTATGTACTTTGTTTTTTGTATAAATAAAATTTTGTTAATATAATTACTACTATTTAGAAAAAAAGCGTAATGTATTTATAATTAGTGCCTTACTCTTAACTCTTAACAAAACTCAAATGGAAATTAAAATGGGAGAAATAGGGGAAAAGAGAAACAAGGAGGATTTGTCTTGAATGGGGCTTATAAAAACCATTGTAGGTAAAATTTAAGCTTTCATTAACTATCAAAAATGTGCAATGATGCTCTCAAAACTAACAAAAATATGTTGACTATAACTAATAGTTTAGGATTTTCAAATTATTTTAAGCAAGGTGTTTTTACGTGGCACAATTTGGTCCCACCAAGCGAACAAGTTGCGCTTTGTTGGCACAATTTGGTCTCTTCTTTAAAAAATAAGCCATCCTACCGTCTTAACTAAATGATCCCTGAAACTATATTGTTTTAAAATTTGTCCCTGTTATGTAACATTCTTGGTCTCATTAACAAATTTTTTAGCAAACACGGATCACGATTGATATATTTGATGGAAATATTCCAAAATCAAATTTAAGATTATCCCGACATTTGTTTCAACAAGTTTATAGTTAAAATGTTGTGTCGACGAGAAGAACCCAATGATACTAAAATCAATTCAATCCAGGTCCAATCAAACCAATATCAAGCTATTGAAGCACATTTGGAGGCTTTGAATAATCAATTGAATGGTCAAATGATTTTTAAATTTGATATATTTATAGTTGAATAGTGAGTCTCAATGAAATAAAGTCAACAAGCTCAGGATCGCTAAATTATAAGGCCATTAAGGCACTCAAATCATTAAAAAAATCATTAATAATCAAGGGGAATCAATAATGACCGCCCTAATAGATTGTTAGGGAAGTTATGCACTAAAAGACCAAAACACCCATCCACAAAAAGGTAATAAATAGTCTCCTCTCTTCACTTGTGAGAGGAAGGAGGAGAAAAGAAATCCTAGAGCTTGCTCTGGAAAGTACACCCCATGATAACCGCCCGCCTATGTAGTTGCCGACCACTGCCCACCACCACCCCTCGACCACGTCGATCTCAACTAGTCGTCACTGTCTGTCACCACAGATTACTGGTTGTCGGTGAGCCCTACTTGGAAGTATTATAATTCAAATACTGTTGTTGAGACTAACACATATTTTATTTGTGTTGTATAAAGACAAGTGTAATTATCATTGTAAGATTATAACATCGTTCTTCCGACTGCGGGAGAAGGGCGCACACCCCTCTACTTACACATAATGGATTATTTTGATTGGGCTAGGCTCGATTATTTTTTTCTCTTTCTAGGGGTTTTTTATGTAAAAATCTTGATGTCCCAACTTGTTATTTTTAGTTTAATTGTGTGTGTTTAATCTTCATACAATACTAATATATTAAATTATCACGATATCGCCGCAAATGTTTCAAAAAGTAATAATTCTCAAAGCACACACACACACACACACACAAGATTTCTATGCAGCTAAAAACAGTAAACTCCATCGACAATCACAAATAAATTCTGGCATACGACAAGATTTACATGAGACACTTAATAAGGAGCGCACCCGAGCATCAGTTGAACGAAGCTATAGTGCACATCTTACTCTTCCCTCTATGATTCACCTCTTATGCCCTAGGGCCTTTGTTAAACAGAGAATATAAAGGAACTAAGTAGAGATGTCTATTTACCATTATGCCATTATATTTTCTATATATAAGCGTGTAGTGTTTACTTTGGAAGTAATTAAGACTGAGAAGAATAATAACACTTAGCTTTTCTTCTGGCTCTTTTACTGGCTCTCCTTTTTTCCCTGTGTTTGTGTTGATCAAGAAGATAGGCTTCAACATGGTATCAAAGCATCAAGTCAATCAACTACAGTGATCCTTTTTCTCCTATTCCTTCTGAGCAGTTTCTCCCCTCCCCTTCAACTTTGTTCCACTCCTTTTTTTTTTTCTTTTTTGCAAAGATTTCCTCATTTGGCATCATGGATACATCATAAACAACCCCACCCCCACTCACGTTATCAATATCAATGTCCCTAAATTGAATCATTGAAATTAGTATTCCAAATTCTCTCAAGCTCTTGATGGAGCACATGAGAACTAAGACTCATCAACCACTTACATATGAAAATTACCCCATATGAAAGGGTAAGGATTAAAAAAAGTTGCCCGACAAATGGTTTTGAATCTTTTTTAGATTCCACCACTCCCATCCCTACAAGATTCATTCTAAATGAAGATCTCATTGAAGCCGACAACCAAGAAGAGATCGTTGAATATACTCTATGGCACATAGTGGATCAGAACCTTGCGATTGCCATTCTTTCAATCGTCTCCCTTGCTATTACATCGCATGTTCTTCACTTAAACTGTATTGCTGAAAATTGGCTCTCATTAGAGAAAATATTTCAAGGCATGGATTGATCTCAAGTCATTCTATTGAAGAATGAACTCCACCAAATCTCGATGGGCGATAACATCATGAATCAATACCTCACCACTGTCTAAATGATGGTCTATAACATAACAGTTGCATGCCCCAAGATCAACACCGAAGACCTTATTTTGTACATTCTAAATAGTCTCCCTTCCAGCATCCAAGGCTTCAAGACATCCATCCATCCAATCGAGCTCGAAGCATTCTACTCTCTTCTCTTCAGCAAGGAAATCAATCTTGCTACACATGCCAACAAAATAAATCCAGCCACAGTATTCTTCACCACCAATAACAAAGTGACTGCACCCAATCAAAGAAACTACAACAAAACTTCAGCTCTAGATAGAAAATCAACTTCCACATCTACTCGCAAACTGAACCCCTCTGTTACCTGTCAATTTTGCTACAAACGTGGACATACAGCCGCCACTTGTTGGCATAGGACAAACTTGCTACACAAACGAAGTTTTCCAGCCTCTCCCACAGATCTCAACACCAATATTCAAAACCCTTCCCAAAAATGGATTCTCGATACAGGTGCAATGACCCATATCATACCACATATTGAAAACGTGCAACATCCTACACCACATCAAGGAACGGAGAAAGCAATTGTTCGAAATGGGCAAATTAAAAACATTTCACAAATTGGTAAGGGTATATTATCTTACCTCAGACAATAAGCTCCTCCTATCTTCTCTACTATGTGCTCACAAAATTTCTTATAATCTCGTTTCTGTAAAAAAGCTCACTCGTGATTATAATTTTCAGATTGCTTTTACACCTAATTGAGTTCATATACATGATCTCAAAACCAATAAAACACTCCTAACCGGTCCTGCTAGCCAAAGGCTTTACCAGACTATAGCATTTTATTATACCACAACCGCATCCAACACATGGCATCAGTGGCTTGGAAACCCACATCACAAGATTCTTAGGGCTATCTTAAAACAAAAGCCTCAATTTCAGAATTCACCAAACTACTCTACCGTTCATGATTTCTAGCAAAATAGAAGTCACAAACTATCTTTTAATTGCTTGAAATGATACATTTAGATGTTTGGGGCTCATTTCCCTATTATTCTTTAGATGGCTACATATATTACGTTACATTCATTGATGTTTATTTCGGCTTTTGCTGATGCATTCCCATAAAACACAAATCTAAAGTCACCTATCATTTCATACATTTACATAAATATATAAAGAATCATTACAACAAAAACATCAAATGCCTCAGATTGGACAACGACGGGGGATACAAATCACATAACTTACTTACCTACAAGAACACAGTATTATTCATCAATTTAGCTGCCCTCACACCCTGAAAAACATGGCCTAGCCGAAAAAAACAGGTACCTTGTAGAAACAACTTGTATTCTTCTTAGCACAACACACTTACAACCCAATTTTGGATTGACCCCTACTCACTACCTTACTCACTGCAAACTATCTCATCGATCAATTACCCTCTTCCATTATTCGATACAAATCACCTTTTTAACTTCTACACAACATCAAACCTGAATATCAACACCTTAAAATCTTTGGATGTGTCTGTTTTCCATGGCAAGAACTACTTGCCTCCAACAAATTTAGCCCGAAGACTCCCACATGCCTCTTTATTGGCTACAACCATCATAAAAAAAACTATAAGTGTCTTGATATTAGCACAAATAAGCCTATCATTTCTTGCCACGTTACGTTTATTGAAACCAAATATACCTGAAGAACCAACTCGCCCCATTCCCTCATCCTTCACACTTCCCACCTCCACCATGTGCACTCCACCCTCAATTCCCTTCTCCACAACAATCTTACTTTAAACCCATACCACCTCTATGATTCCTCAACCTCCCTCACTCGAGCAATACACTTCTATTCAATCACCCCCCACTGTATCACAACAACTCATTCCTCCATCCCACCCCTCTTCTCATCCCATGACCACTCGCTCACCAATTCCTTAAAACTCATTCAATTCCTCAACCTTTAAAAGCTCACCCTCATCGACGCACCCAACACTTTTACCCAAGCCATGACTCAATCACAGTGGAGAAAAGCAATGTCTAAAAAGTTCCCAACCTTGCAACAACAAGACAAATGGTCTCTCGTTCCCCTCCTCCCAATCAACACATCTTAGGTTGTAAATGGACATTTAAAATCCAATACCACACCAATGGCTCTATAGCTAGATATAAAGCTCATTTCATTACTCATGGTTGCTCTCAATAGTACGAAATTGATTATCACGAGACATTTTGTCCCGTTGCTAAATTTCTAACTATTTGAATGCTCGTCACCATTGCCACCAAGGGAAAATGGCAAATTCAGCAACTTGATGTTTTGAATGCCTTTCTTTACGACAAATTGGATGATGTAGTCTTTATGAAACAACCCCCAGGATTTATCGATACTCTCCCACTCACGTTTGCAAACTCCACAAAGCCATTTATGGTCTCAAACAAACACCCATACAGCTGCACTCCGCTTTTTCCAAATTCTCACACACAAAAATTCAAATTAAGCACTATTGACCTCTCTTTATTACTTTATCATCATAATATTCTGATTTATCTCCTCATTTACGTTGATGATATTCTCATCACCGGAAATTCCTCTACTGTCATACAATCTCCCATTCATCACCTCAGCCAAAAGTTCAACCTCGAACAACTTGAGAACATATCAAATTTTCTAGGATTACAAATCTCCTCCACATCTATTGATTACATCATTCATCATTCAACCTATATTACCGATCTTCTCACTCACACTGGAATGTTTCAATCAAAGCCAGTTCTCTCACCCCTTCCTACACAACCATATCTTCATGACATCACTCCAACTTCTCTTCCTGACCCTCATGAGTTCAGCAAAATAGTTGGCTTACTTCAGTATCTCATGGTCACACGACCAAACATCACATTCATTGTTAATTTTCTTAGCCAACACATGCACAATCCCAACACTCTTCACAATCGACACTTAAGGCATTTACTACGCTATCTAAAAGATATTTCTACTCACAGTCTGACAATTGAGCCAGGTCCCACTACTCTCTATGCACATGCAAATGTCATTTGGGCAGCCGACCACACATACCAAAAATCTACTTCAGGATTTCGTATTTATCTCGACAACACCCTCATCTCATGGTCGACTAAGAAGTAGCCCACCATTGCAAAATCATCCACTGAAGAAGAATACATGTCCTTTGCCACAACAACAACTGAGGTCATTTAGCTCTGCCATCTTCTACAAGAGCTTACCACTCTCCCAACTTCCTTAACTATCATCCACAACGACTAGCTTCCTCTATTATCATCAACACGACTCAACATCAGCTATTGCACTCACCCCTGCAATTTTTATGCCACAAGGACAACTGAGGTCATTTAGCTCTGTCATCTTCTACAAGAGCTTACCACTCTCCCAACTTCCTCTACTATCATCCACAACGGCTAGCTTCCTCTATTATCATCTACACGACTCAACATCAGCTATTGCACTCACCCCTGCGATTTTTATGCTTGAAAAAAAAGCACATCAAAGTGGACTACCATTTTATACAAGATCACCTTAAGCTATTGCACATCTCACTCCATCATATTATATCAGAAGATCAACTTGCCGACATCCTAACAAAAACCCTCTCCACTTCACATCATCAGAAACTCAACTCCAAGCTGACCATCTGGACCTCAGATGGAGTGTACCTGAGCATCAGCCAAACGAAGCTATTGTGCACTTCTTGCTCTGTGGTTTTTCCTTCCCTTGTGATTCACCTCTTATACCCTAGGGCCTTCTGTTAAAATAGATAATAAAAAAGAAATAAGTAGAGCTGTCTATTTACCATTATGTCATTACATTTTTTATATATATGCATGTGTTGTTTACTCTGGATTTAATTAAGACTATGAAGTTTAATAAAACTTATCTTCTATTCTGCCTCTTTTATTGGCTCTCCTCTTTTCCTGGGGTTTTGTTGAATAAAAAAAAAAGTCAACAATACTAATTGAAATATATAGAGTTTTAGAGAATTAATGTTATGACTTTTTATTAAAATGCATATGCTAAGAGTTTCTAATCACTAAGAATTTTACATAAAAAACTAACATAATCCATTTTAACCTTTTTGGACATAAAGATGCTTAAAAAATATTTAAAATGATGGACCTTGGTGTATTTTTTTTCAGATACTTGTAAATAATAAGACATTCTTCAAACTAAGTGAAAAAAAAAATATTTAAGAAAATATTCAAAAAATAAAAACATTAGAACTACCAAAACAAAAATTAAATATATGATATAATTTTAAAAAGTATGATGTTAATCACTATCATTTAATATTATTAAAGGATACAAGAAAATATTTAAGTACAATATATCACGAATGTTTTATACGAAAGACAAATGAAAGTATAACTTTTAAAATTAAAACTAAAAGCTGGTTAAAATGAAAACCCAACTCCAGGAAGAAATATTACGTGCAGACAGGATACGTAAGGATATGTCCGGATTTGATAATGTCGTGTTGATATTTATCACAATACTACTATAATACCACCAATTCACTCCTGCTCATCCATACGTAATATTTCCTCTAACTCCAGAGTTTTGTTTGATATGAGAATATCATGAAGGTTTGCATAAGTGTTTTATAATACTATAATTAGATTACATTTTTTGTATTTGAATGTTTCTCAAGAGTCCTAATTTGCATAGACTTTTCTCTTTCATCTTACCAAACCTGAAAAACAAACCCACACACAAGAACTCACGGTTTAGATTAGAAATCACGTACAAAAGAAATGAATCACAAGGTCTCAAACTGGTTGCATAGACTAAAAATCAGAAATCATATAAAAATATAAAATATTTACATCTCTCCACAGCACGCGGCATATAATCGAGCTTCAACACAAATTTACCGAACAAATAGTCTGCTACCATTACAGCTTTGCCTCACCAAGCTCCACATCCTTGGTATTTGACTTCTCCACTTCCTCCCTCAAGAGACGAATCTCCTCTTCGGTGAGGCTTGATTTAGCCAAAGCAAAGCTAGAATTAGAATATTGCTGCTTCTCCAGTTCAATGGCCCAGCTATACACAACCATGCCGATGACCGCGAGAGCCATTCCCAATATGTTTTTCAGAGTGAGTTGTGAATCGAATAATAGCCAGCCAAGAATAAGCACACAAACAGTTTTCATGTGGCCAAGAACTTGGAATGACACGGCTGAGAAACGGCCGATGCAGAGGTATTGGCTTATGTTGCAGAAGACTGCCAGGGTGCATGAGAGAAGAGTGAAGAGCTGTACAAAGCATTAATGAGGTTTAGAGTATGTGCTACATGTTTACTATTTAAAACAACAAATAAAAACGCTATTATAGTTGGAAAAAATCTCAAAATGATCCCCTTACTACTCAAAATTAGTCTCCATTTTCTTTTAATATGCGCTGAAATACATTTGCAAAGGGGGATGGTTTCAGCTCCTTTTGAAAGAGTCTGAGGACTAATATGACACTTATATAAACTTTGTGACAAAGATGGGAAAAATTTTCTGTCCAGACTCCAGACGTAGCTCTAAGTGCGTACTTCAATAATATGACGCCACGTGTGCTACATCGTGGAGGTTATTTCAGAGTTATTGAATCGGAACCGCGAATGTTATTTCGGGATTATTGAAGAAAAACACATATATTCGACTTTAATAACCCCGAAATAATTCGTGGTTCCACTTTAGTAATCCCGAAATAACATCGCGGAGGTTATTCGAGGTTATTGATGTGAAATATATAAATTTCTCTTCAATAACCCTGAAATAACACAAAAATAACCCCGAAATAACCTCCTTAAGTCCGCGGTTCCATTTTAATATTTTTTTAGGTGGGCCTGATATAGCACACATAGCGGTATATTACTAGGAGTCTGCATGTAAAGCTACGTCCAGAGTCTTTATAGAAAATTTTTCCACAAAGATGACCTCTTACAAAGAGTTTCAACACCATTTTGAACTTCTCTCTTTATAGATATATATTTCTTATATATGATGATACACACCCCTGCTAAAATCACCCTTTCAGCACAGAAATGGAGAAAAAGGAAAAGTCAGCTTGAGAACTTACAATGGAGCCTGAGGAGAACTTGTATTCGAAAATGAATTTGCCATTGAGAGAGTAATCAATGAAGGGACCAAGAATTAAAAGGGAAAGAGCCTGTATTGAAGCTGTTTTGCTAAGCAGTTCAAAAGAGCCAATTGAATACTTCTTCTGTAAAGAGCCAATAGACTGCACAACAAGAAAGAAAAAGACTAATAATGAGCAGACTTGTTGTATATGGAAAACAAAAAAAAGCAAGGTTAGGACTGCAGAGGTACTTGGTATAACTGAAATTTATCAGAAAACTCAATCCATATCTGGTTAGAGTTTCATCTCCACGCCCAAAACTATTTTACGAAGAACAGCAATGCAATAATATACAAGATGCAGGCCTTTTCGGGTGCTGAATTACTTCAATGAAATGACTACTGAATTATCATTTGTGTCCATTTTTTAGTATTTTTATTTTTATTTTTTCATCAAAAGAAACGTTTGCCTAACTTAAAGGTTTGGCAAGTGCCAATTAGAAAGTGTACGCAATTTTGTGCATTTTATCACAGATTTACATCAGAAACCACCTTATCATTGAGGCATGATTAAGGCTTGATTAAGAAAATAAGCTGGAATTTTACATATTAATTGGGTCAATTAGCATAATAATAAAAAATCCAATATATACTAAGTCAATTAAGTTATGATACTAAGAATATTCAAGTTAATTGTTATGAAGTTCATAATTACATTCGGTAGCGCACAATCTTAAAGATTTTTCAAGCTATTTTAGTAGCATTGAAGATTTTTTTTTCAAGAGATAGAAGTATTGTTTGGTTTCTTAAGAATTGAATTTGTTGGAATAAGATTAATAGAATATGCTTAATTATTTTGATAAAGTGTTACAAGGTATTAGGCATCCACAATGAACAATTCCGAACAAAACCTGAGCTTAGGATCAATTAGAAAATAAACAAGACCGTGGAATAACAGTATCACAACAATTTGATAAAAAAACAGAACAAAAATTAAAACAGAAACACTTTGCTCAAAACCCTTCGATCTCACAAGAGAAAAATACATTGAAATCCTCCTGGTTTACACTTCTCTCCTTCATGAACATTTGTCGAAAGAATTGCACATGTGAGTCTACAGCTCTGTCGCTAGAATAAAGAATTTAAATTGAAACGAGAAAGTGACTGCACATTGTGCCCCGACACTACTATCTGGTGCTAGAATGTCGCACCCTCCTCTGTAACTGAGCGTATAAGTGCCAATAGAAGACGCGGGGGACACTGTAGGCCTCACAATGGGAGTTCTCATGTGGGTGTAGGTGTGCATAGGTGAGGACACAACATCCAAGCGGGTGCACTGCACTGGAAATAAATATGTTTCTTGTTCAGCTTCTTTGCGGCTGTGGGTGCTCTTTCAAGCTCCACACCTCAACAATCTCTCACTTGGAGACTGAAAGCACCCAAAAGCTATATTTAGATATGTATCTCATTATGTATCATCTTCATAGTCATATATCGTGGAGTGGCTCACCCCGGTCTCAAGCTTCATGGACTTCAACTGCAGCCAAACATAACTCCAGTTTCTCGATAGTCACCAACTTTATCAATATGTTTGTAGGATTCTGAGTTGTGTGTATCTTCTCCAAGAATAACAGCTCATCTTCTAGGAGAGCACATAAATAATACCCCAGTTAAATGTGCTTTATCCTGGCATAAAAAATAACATTCTTATGAAGATGAATTGTGTTCTTACTATCACTATGAAGCTTTTCAAACCCCAGCTCCCTGCCCAATTCTACCATAAAGCTCTATAATCAAATCATGTCCTAGCTAGTCTCAACGATAACAATGTTTTTAGCCACCATAGTTGAAAGTGTAATAATCTTCTGTAGCTTGAAGACCCAACTCACCAAGTGTTTCCCAAAGTGAAGATATACCTTGTTATGCTCTTTTATCTTATAAATCTCCTGTCAAATCTGAATCTACAAATTTATATAGACTGTTCCTTGCATTTTCATAGCAAAGTGACCTGCTGATTATTCCCATCAAATATCTAAGAATCTGTTTCACCGCCTTCTGATGATACTTGCATGTATTTCCCATGTACCTGTCGACCATCCCAGTGCATATGAGAAATTTTATCTGGTACAAATCATAGCATACACCAGACTTCTAGCTGTTGAAGTATATGAAGTTCTCTCATTTGTGTTTCCTTTGCTTCGGAGTTAGGCGATAGCTCCTTAGATAGTTTGAAGTGACTTGCCTCACTCATGTTGAACCTCTGTAATATCTTCTTAACATACATCGCCTGAAACAACTTCAGTGTTCTTGCACTCTTGTCTGCTGATTCTCATTCTGAGGATTATCTTGGATTGACCTAAATGCTTCATCTCGAAGACCTAAATACTTCAGTGTTCTTGCACTCTTGTCTGCTGATTCTCATTCCGAGGATTATCTTGGATTGACCTAAATGCTTCATCTCGAAGACCTAAATACTTCAGTGTTCTTGCACTCTTGTCTGCTGATTCTCATTCCGAGGATTATCTTGGATTGACCTAAATGCTTCATCTCGAAGACCTAAATACTTCAGTGTTCTTGCACTCTTGTCTGCTGATTCTCATTCCGAGGATTATCTTGGATTGACCTAAATGCTTCATCTCGAAGACCTAAATACTTCAGTGTTCTTGCACTCTTGTCTGCTGATTCTCATTCCGAGGATTATCTTGGATTGACCTAAATGCTTCATCTCGAAGACCTAAATACTTCAGTGTTCTTGCACTCTTGTCTGCTGATTCTCATTCCGAGGATTATCTTGGATTGACCTAAATGCTTCATCTCGAAGACCTAAATACTTCAGTGTTCTTGCACTCTTGTCTGCTGATTCTCATTCCGAGGATTATCTTGGATTGACCTAAATGCTTCATCTCGAAGACCTAAATACTTCAGTGTTCTTGCACTCTTGTCTGCTGATTCTCATTCCGAGGATTATCTTGGATTGACCTAAATGCTTCATCTCGAAGACCTAAATACTTCAGTGTTCTTGCACTCTTGTCTGCTGATTCTCATTCCGAGGATTATCTTGGATTGACCTAAATGCTTCATCTCGAAGACCTAAATACTTCAGTGTTCTTGCACTCTTGTCTGCTGATTCTCATTCCGAGGATTATCTTGGATTGACCTAAATGCTTCATCTCGAAGACCTAAATACTTCAGTGTTCTTGCACTCTTGTCTGCTGATTCTCATTCCGAGGATTATCTTGGATTGACCTAAATGCTTCATCTCGAAGACCTAAATACTTCAGTGTTCTTGCACTCTTGTCTGCTGATTCTCATTCCGAGGATTATCTTGGATTGACCTAAATGCTTCATCTCGAAGACCTAAATACTTCAGTGTTCTTGCACTCTTGTCTGCTGATTCTCATTCCGAGGATTATCTTGGATTGACCTAAATGCTTCATCTCGAAGACCTAAATACTTCAGGAGGATCCTCTGAATTTTGGTTGGGAGTTAGCCCCTCCACGACAATCCAGGTTTGACGTTACGTCGCTTGACTTCCCTTTAGAAAACCTTGGATGAATCATTCCACAGTAAACCGCTTTTGTTGCTCCTTTGCCTCAACATGAAGTACTCGGTCATGAGCCTCTTAGACATGACCTCGTATGATAGTCTTGGAGTCAAGCGAGTTCTTGAAGTCCTCGACCGTTTTGTGCTTAACCTCTGCAGCATCAACATCCTTCACAGACCTCAAAATTTGGATCCCTTCCTCCTGGTCTAACACCGTCAACTCAAGGGCTTTCACGCTCTTATTACTTTCACTAAGATCGGCTCTTGCCTCCACCAATGCCTTCGAGTTCTCTCAGATCTTGAAGCTGCAACGAGAAAAAAGTTGTCATTGTTGAGAGTTATGTCCTACACTTTGTCAGCCTTAGAGATTTTTAACCTTAACAACTTTGGAGTTCCAGTTCCTCAGAGTAGTCCTAGCCCCATGTGAATTCCCACCATATTATCCATCTAGAAGAAAAGAAGTCTGAGTTAGATAGATGAAATGATTATACAGTAGAAAAAGATAAAAGAAACATACAAAGCTCACAGGCTCCAAGAATTCATGAGACTACACATTCTAAGAAATATGAATAGTCGAAGGACTGAGCAGAGACTTTCGCAATTCTTTAACACTCTTTTGTTGTCTCTGAGGAAGTACTTTACAGTCACCATTCATTGGGAGCCGCTTTAAGGATACTATGGGGGCTCGCTCGGAATGTCCCTTCTTAAATCTTTTTAATATTATAGCCATGGATCGTTCGATATGGGGGGATGAAAGTTTGGCCATGAACAATAATTCCTCGCCCACAAATTCATGAATTTATTATGTCTCGAACAACATCTCCTTAACGTCAAAAAATTCTAACATCTGGAGTATTCCATCATCAGCAGTCAGAAGAGAGGCAGACAATTGTACTGTTGGAACATTCATCGCCTCTCACGAAGGCAAAGAAGAATCTCACAGACCATTACCTTACCAGTTTCTTCAAGCAAAAATTTAATGTATTATGCTTAAACATCACACGATCATGCGTGTCATTAAAGAGCCCACATAACCTCACTAAAATTGTCGGCTTTAACGTCAACCCATGACTCATGAAGAAAACAGTCAACCCGATAATGACTGTCACCACCCGACAAAACAACTGAGAAACACAAACTCTGAACGCCTCCATAGGTGTCGATGGAAATCATAGGCCAGCAGCTCTCAAAGCTACCTCATGAACAATAATATACCTAGAAGGAGGAGAATATGCGCGATCGGTTAAAGTCGGTAAAGCTACCTCATGAACAACAATATACCTAGGAGGAGAATATGCGCGATCGGTTAAAGTCGGTAATTTTACCACCATATCATTCGGGAAGTAACACTTCTTTTGAAACAAAATCAACTCGCTCTCCATCAGAATTGACGCCACATCCTCCAAGTTCTGACCCTTCTATTGTTTTTTGGCGGAACAAGGTTCTCCAGTTGTCGTCATTTCTGCAATGCAAAAAAAGATCTCATTGCTCGCTTACTACGTAGAATGATGACGATTTTGCTTTTCGTCACAACAAGAAAGAAGATCCCGTTGCTCATTTGCTACGCAGGACATGGATGAATTTCCTCTTAACTGCAATGCAAGAAGACTTTCTTCTTCAGAAAAATCTTACTAGCTGAAGGCTCCACTCTTCACTCTTTTCCTCTCTTTCTCCTCCTTGTCCTCACTTGTGGTTCTTCCTCTCATCTATGACCTCTATTTATAAGCGTAATAGGAGGTCTAACATTAAAAAGAGTTCATTAAAATAGAAAAACAACGACTTATTAGAAGAAAAAAAATAATCATTAAAAGTAAAAAAAAAATAATAGCTTATTAACAGAAAAAAATAGCAGTTCATTAGAAGAAAAAAAAAAGAACAACATATTAAAAAAACATCAACTTATTTTAAAAAAAATAGTTTATTTGAAAAAAATAAAAATATAAAATATAAGAAATAAAATAAAAGTTTTCTTCATTCCAATCACTGTCTTACTAGCTTTCAGCACACTTTAGCTTTTATTTCAGCCGATTTAGTTTTTAGTTCAGTCGATTTAACTTTTATTTCAGTTTTTTTTATTTTAACAAACTGATTTAGCTTTTATTTCAGTCGGTTTAGCTTTTATTTCAGTAGGTCGGTTTACCTTTTATTTCAGCTTATTCTTTCAGTCTGCCTTAGCTTTTATTTCAGTCGGTTTAGTTTTTAATTCAACTAGTTTAGCTTTTATATTTAGCTTTTATTTCAGTAGGCCGATTTAGGTTTTTTTTCAATTGTCTTAGCATTTATTTCAGTTGTTTTAGTTTTTATTTGAGCTTTTATTTAAGCCCAGCCCCCAGCCGGTGATTTGAACATTCTTTTATTTCTGTCGGTCTGCCTTCCAGTTTCCCGCCGACCCAATTTGAATACAGCGATAACCCACAAAAAGCAGCCGACGATCCGTTTAGCTGCCCAATAAGTGGGGCAGCGTTGGCCTACAAGCCCGAAAGTTGACCCGATAAAAAAAGTATATTTTTAAATTTTTGCCTAGTATTAGATTTGAGTCTACGCCTTTTAGGGTTGTCAATTTGGCTCGTTGTTCGTGAACAGCTCGTGTTCGGCTCATTAAGCAGCTCGTGTTCGGCTCATTCTTTAAGCCTAACGAGCCGAACACGAGCAAATTTTTAAGCTCGAAATGTAAACGAGCCGGTTGTTCGTGTTCGGCTCGAAATGACTCGAAAAACGAGCAACAGTTTGTTCACTCGTGTTCAGCTCGAAATGACTCGAAAAAAAAAATTATATAACTTTTTATATAACAATATAATACATATATTATTTATATAATAATATATTATATATATTTATGTCTAAGTTTAAATCATAACACCTCATGTGACAATGTGG
>NW_018164582.1:1357228-1373026 GCF_001263595.1 Phalaenopsis equestris
CTTCATCCTTTTGCCCTACATTGCGAATCGAGCGCTGTTTCTCCGCTTGGCAATCGTCTTCTCGCAATACAGTCGCAATTAGGGCAAGCAGGGAAAGCAAGGATTAGATCGCAGTGCACAAAGAAGCCCTTCGCCTCCTCCATCCACTCTCTCTCTACATTCTCCGGCGGTTTTGGGTGAAGCAGGAATCCATCGCTCCGTTAATCGGATACTCCTTCTGGAAGTGGAATCCCTTTTCTGCAAGATTTTGGAAATAGTAGTGCTACTGTGGATAGAGCGGACTTACTGTGAAGGTTCCCTTTCTTCTGATTTTTGGATGAAGACTTCTGGTGCGCCAAACAGTGACCTTGATGAGCATCTAGATGAGGCAGAGCCATGATTTTCCTATAAATTCTTCATCCCTGCCTGAACTAGAGATACGCCCTCCTCTGTGAGTGGTTCAGTATGTGAAGTGACGAATTGAGAGCGTCAAGAGTGGATATTAGACCTGATTTTCACGCTTTTGAATCAGAAGATTCGTACATCAAATTGATCTCCAAACACGAGGATGACAAATGTGCGAGTACCATTGCTGAATCTCTTGGAAATGCTGATGAAGAATCATCATAATTCAAGCTACAAAAGATTTTTCTGAGAGGATTTTGATGAGATGGTTGAAGATGCCATTGTTTATGAGGATATTGATGAGCAATATTATGGGCCAGAAATACAGCCGGCCACAGAAAAAGACCACTTGCTGCCAAGAAAAGAATTATTCTCTTCGGATGCAATTTATGTCTTCTTTGAGCACCAAGCTTCTATTTTTTTATGAAGAAGATTGTGACGAGGATGAAGAAACAGAAGAAGAAAAACTTTTCAAAACTTCCATTGGAGGAGAGCGCAGTACCGGTCAGGCGGGGAAAGTACCAACTCGTTTGTAGAATTCTTTTAAAATTGGGGTTTCATGCTTTCCCACTAGTATGATATTGGGGTAAATGGGAAATTTTCAAAAACTTCCATTCGAGAAGAGCGCAGTACCCTCAAGGGGGGGAAAATCGCTAACTCGTCTAGAGAATTGTTTTTAAAATCGAGAAGCTTTATGTTTGCAATCTAACCCAGGAACAGGGAAAACCAATTACGTCTATAGAGATTGCGGGTTAAAAGTTTACGTTTGCTCTCCCGTTGCGTCTTTTGAGACCGCGAATTGAAAAACTTATTTTGCTGCCTAACCGTAATGTCTCGTGACAATGATCAATGAGTCTTTTGAGACAGCTGAGAAAGTTGGCATTCTCTCATGCCCCCGGGTTGTAAGCAATTTAAAAAAGTGAACTTTTGGAATTGCAATGAATTTAAATGTATGCTTTTATAATTATAAATAAATTAACAGTGAAATATTTGAACTTGCAAAATGAATTTAATATGAAATATCATAAATTGGGGGCTAAGTGTAAGCTTAACTTAAATAAAATATCATAATTGGAGGGGTTGAGCTTGACTGAAATATGAAATATCATAAATTAGGAGGCTAACTTGAATTGAATTCCAAATTCTATAATTTTGGGGTTAGCTTGACTTATGAAACATCACAAATTAGGGCTAGACTTGGTTGGAGCTAAGCTTAAATTAAATGTAAAATATCATAATTTGGGGTTAAGTTTAAGACATAAATGTTATTTTTAAATGTTAAAATGAAGAATTAATATTTCAAACCCGTCACAGAATTTGCAACACATCTGCTAGCGAACAAAAGACGATAAAGTGCTAAAAAAAAAACTTGTATGCAAACCATTTGATTTAATTCATATTTTAAAATCATATAAATGGTCTCAAGTCAACATATGCTCCAGATAAAATAACTCAAATACATAGATTTAAATGTTTGTATGTGTTCCAGCCAAAATATTAAATGTTTAAATACGAGATTCGAAAATGCTACGTGGGCTAATCGGGTCGCCTTGTCTATAAGACAGAGTTGTAAGACACACCTAACTAATTCGATCATTCTCCTCGTAAGGACTGAAGTTAACGAGTCTAGTAAATTTGATAAATGCCCAAATTCTAAAATAAGAATTTACAAGTCAAAATCACCTAGTCTGATCCTCCTACCTATAAAGATTTTTTAAAATGACAAGAGTTAACAGGACTTATACCCTAAAAGTCTAAACGGACAAAATTAAATGCTCTACTTTACATGTAAATATTTTAAATGACTAATTCTCCGAAGATGGCTATGTTGATCTAAGATTTCAACCGAAGGCGTCAATCTTTTAAATAAAAAAATTTAAGGTAATTAACTAAAGTATTCAAGTTAAAATCATCATTAAAGATTTAAAAATAAATTTTATCCACCATTCGCAGTAGTTTGTCGAAGGTGACAAACTTCTGCTTAACTTCAGCTCACAAAGATTACGGTCATGGCAGCAGCACGTATGTTTCCCAATAACTTTCTACCATTTGAGTTGTAAATCATAATGGTACAATTGATTAACACAAAATCATTTGTTAGCTAAGATCGACTTAAATTTGTCCCCTTAGACAAATATTCACCCTAGATCTATAAGGATCTCTTAGACGATGCAACCCATGATTGCAGAGAAAATTTTTTTTGTCAGGTTAGATCGACTATCTCCTCTAACTAATTAGATCAGGGACCACAATGACCTGAGATGACGAAACCATGACATCTTGATCAGATTTTATCTTCATTCCCTCACCAATCACTTTAAGCTTCAAGTGATAAACTTTCACAATTTAAAATCCTAAGTATGTTGTTATTGTATGTTGAATATTCAATTCTTAATAACTAACCTGAATAAAAAGTGTTCTCCCGTTATTGGTGGGGTTATTAACCCTAGAGGCTTGTGCCTATGGAAAACCTCGAACTCCATATCAAAAAGCCCTCGCAAAATGAATGTGAAATCTTTGGGTGGTATCTTATCTACTATTCAATTTTCCTTCTGAAAATTTGATCCTCCAAAGTTCTCTCTCACAACAAAAAAACAAAACAAATGCAGAGAGTTCCTGGGGAGCGATCAAAATTTTCAGAGTCCACAACACCAAAATTAGAACATGGTCATGAACTTGACCTATATTTAAGCAAGAGTTTGAATATGACTCAAAATCTAACAATGAAATTTGCAACACATCTGCTAGCGAACAAAAGACAATAAAGTGCTAAAAAAAAAACTTCTATGCAAACATTTGATTTAATTCATATTTTAAAATCATATAAATGGTCTCAAGTCAACATATGCTCCAGATAAAATAACTCAAATATATAGATTTAAATGTTTGTATGTGCTCCAGCCAAAATATTAAATGTTTAAATACGAGGTTCGAAAATGCTGCGTGGGCTAATCGGGTCGCCTTGTCTATAAGACAGAGTTGTAAGCCACACCTAACTAATTCGATCATTCTCCTCGTAAGGACTGAAGTTAACGAGTCTAGTAAATTTGATAAATGTCCAAATTCTAAAATAAAAATTTACAAGTCAAAATCACCTAGTCTGATCCTCCTTTTTAAAATGACAAGAGTTAACAGGACTTATACCCTAAAAGTCTAAACGGACAAAATTAAATGCTCTACTTTACATGTAAATATTTTAAATGACTAATTCTCCGAAGATGGCTATGTTGATCTAAGATTTCAACCAAAGGGGTCAATCTTTTAAATAAAAAAATTTAAGGTAGTTAACTAAAGTATTCAAGTTAAAATCACCACTAAAGATTTAAAAATAAATTTCATCCACCATTCGCAGCAGTTTGTTGAAGGTGACAAACTTCTTATTGACTTCAGCTCACAAAGATTACGGTCATGGCAGCAACACGTATGTTTCTCAATAACTTTCTACCATTTGAGTTGTAAATCATAATGGTACAATTGATTAACACAAAACCATTTGTTAGCTAAGATCGACTTAAATTTGTCCCCTTAGACAAATATTCACCCTAGATCTATAAGGATCTCTTGGATGACGCAACCCATGATTGCAGAGAAAATTTTTTTTGTCAGGTTAGATCGACTATCTCCTCTAACTAATTAGATCAGGGACCACAATGACCTGAGATGACGAAACCATGACATCTTGATCAGATTTTATCTTCATTCCCTCACCAATCACTTTAAGCTTCAAGTGATAAACTTTCACAATTTAAAATCCTAAGTATGTTGTTATTGTATGTTGAATATTCAATTCTTAATAACTAACATGAATAAAAAGTGTTCTCTCGTTATTGGAGGGGTTATTAACCCTAGAGGCTTGTGCCTATGGGAAACCTCGAACCCCATATCAAAAAGCCCTCGCAAAATGAATGTGAAATCTTTGGGTGGTATCTTATCTACTATTCAATTTTCCTTCTGAAAATTTGATCCTCCAAAGTTCTCTCTCACAACAAAAAAAACAAAACAAATGCAGAGAGTTCATGGGGAACGATCAAATTTTTCAGAGTCCACAACACCTAAATTAGAACATGGTCATGAACTTGACCTATATTTGAGCAAGAGTTTGAATATGACTCAAAATCTAACAATGAGAAATGATATCATATTTGCACATGAATTTCTAATTGAAACTAGATCCATGATTGAATTTGAAAGATGAGCAAATTTTGTCCACTTAATATAACATTGGACAAAGTTCTCAATGAAATTATCTCCATGAAAATTATAAATTTTATCTTTATTTTTATTTTATTTTATTTTTTGTTTGACAAAACTGTCTTTTGTCTGTTTTTTTAAAATTGTAGTTGAAACTTGTGTTTTTCCATCGGACCTGACTATCTGTGGTGGTTGTTAGAAAGCTATAGTTTGACTTTTATTTTATTTCATTTTATTTTGATTTTTTTTAATAACCATCGTAGTTTTTTGAACAACAACTTCCTAAAACTGCTTCTTCAAACAATTGCAACCGTCCTAAACAAACCCTAAATCTTCATCTATCTAACTAAATTATAAAGTAATTCATAATGAAAAATCATATAAGCCATTCAGATCAGTTTTCTTTAGAAAAGTTGTTCATCCATAGGACAAGCATGTTATATTTATATGATTTGGTTATTATGAGAAGAAATCTTAATAGAACTTGTCAAACATTAAATTTAATTTTTCTTCATCTTCTCTTCTAAGAATTAGTTGTAGTGTATTCTTTACGAAGCATATTGTTATTTTAGCATTAACTCATCATGCATCAGAAAATAACGTATCATTCATTATTTATCTGCATGATGTGCATGAAATTATTTATAGAAAATTTTATTTTAATAATGACAATTATAAGTCTAACGATGATGTGAATTAGAGATGTTTTGAAATTCAAACTTTGTGATAGAGTTATAATTCATCTAAACCCGAAAGAGTTTCTTACAAGAATCCTTAGAAACTAGAAAAATGGATGAACTCAATCATGAATTAATGAATTGGAATGAAAGCATAAGTTAGAAATACCACCAATTTTAGTGTTAGTTCAATTTTTATTAAATATGATTCGACCTATATCATGAATTATCAATTAATAAATTATATTCTTCTCTTTTTCCATATCATTCTCTATGATTCAAAAATCCAACATATCATTTATATAACTCTGAAATTTTCATATTTATCTTAATTTTGAATTTATTATTGTAGATCAATTCTAAGTACATTATTGATGGTGGATGCCAAGCAGCTGTAGAAAAAGCGTGTCATTCGCAAACAACTCATGTTCAGCCTCAAGGGCTTATTAATAAGGACTTCAAATGTCCTTCAAGTCACAAAAGTCTAAATTGATTTTCTCCCATTTTCTTAATGATAGAAAACCTTAGTGAGTACTCGCCTTGAATGAGAAAAATGTTCTTCTAGTTTATGGAAGGCCTCAAACCAAGAACCAAATTCAAGCTGCAATGAAGGTGCTTGTTGAAGCTATCAAAGAACATGTCAGTGGGGAGGCCTTGTTTGAGTTCAAGCCAAGAAACAAATCAGACCCCAAGTACTAGATAAGGAGAAGGTGGGAGAGGTTGTGATAAGTTCAACCATACACAAGGGGAAGATAGGGTCGTATGGTAAGATGGAAAAAGGATCAGTATCCCTTGAAGTGCTTTTTGTGCCATGATGTGCATAGAGAGACAGGGTGCTCAACTCAAGTAAAGCTTGTTGCTCTAGTCAAGAATGGCAAGTAGGAGTAGGGGGGTGAGTCCAAGGAGGTGAAACTAAGTTATTGTGGTTCTTTAGATTATTGGTGAAGGATAAAAAGCCATGTAATTGAGAAGACCGAACATAAGCTAGCTTTCCAGCCAAACATATAGAGGAGACTAAAGATGGGCAGAAGTTATAGATAGCCACCATCCGCAAATCTAAGTGTTCATCTAAGGCTATGATAGAACAAAAATTAATGTCGAGTGTTGTTGGAAGGGGTTATAAGGGAAGCAGTCTGATGATATGCAAAGTTGCAAAGCAAAAGAAGCATGTAGATTGAGTGCAACCAAATATTGAGTGCCAAGTCAAGGACCTTGTATTAGCAAAATTGAATGGATTCTTAAGTCATAAGGATGTAAACAAGAGGTTGGTCCCTTAAAAAAAAGGGCTCTTCATCGTTCCTAATCATGTGAACAAGGTCGCCGATAAACTTGAATTCTCATCAAAACTCAAGCTAAGTTGGTCCTTGCATGGCCATGTGAATCAAGGGGGATCTCGGCATGCAAAACTTGTAACAAATATTTTGCACGACTGTAAGGAGGGGTGCATCTTGACTGATTGGTCATGTAGAGAAGGAATTGTACTATGTTGCATGAACACTTGTTAGGTCGAACAAATGAGGAGAGTGAAATGAATTGGGAGCCCAAGGAAGCTCTTTGAAAGTTCCAAAAGCAATCAAGCATTTTGAAAAAAAAATGAACAAATGAGGAGAGTGAAGTGAATTGGGAGCCCAAGGAAGCTCTTTGAAAATTCCAAAAGCAATCGAGTATTTTGAAAAAAAGTTAGTATAAGAGCATCATCAAAATTGTTAGGGGAGAATGTCATGTATGGCAAGCTTATGAAATAGTCTAGAATTATGTATAATTCCCATGTGTATCTAGCATTCTGGAATGTTTTAGATAACTTTTGGTGTAGGAAGCTTCCACAAAATTGGAGATATTCTTTTAGTTGGAAGGAAAGGCTTTTGACCCTATAAAAGGGGGAGACCCTCCCATTCATAATAATCACCAAAGTATTCAAGTATTAAAGAGCCAGTAGAGCTCTTGATTGTACTTTTCACCTCTTCTGTTCTTGTGTAAGTGTGTTGATGGGAGAGACGTGAATAAATAGTAATATTTTTGTGTAAGTGTGCTGTTGGGAGTGAACATAAGGTTTCAGCAGGGAAGCTTAAGGTCTAAAAACATGCCAGGACATGAGCAAAATTCATACAAACTTTTGTCCAAAGCATCTAAAAGCGTAATCAGAAAATTACAAGAGAGTGTGTTGATGGGAGAGACGTGAATAAATAGTGATATTCTTGTGTAAGTGTGCTGTTGGGAGTGAGCATAAGGTTTCAGCAGGGACGCTTAAGGTCTAAGAACATGCTAGAACATGAGCAAAATTCATACAAACTTTTGTACAAAGCATCTAAAAGCGTAATCAGAAAATTACAAGAATTAAACTCAACCAATTTAAAAACGGTTTTAAAAAAATTTTGCTAAGTAAAAATTGATGGATTAGCAAGAACTCACAATTTGCTGCAAAGATGTGGAAAGCACTGCTATGCACGCGCATATAAAACCTTTGCCATTAACTTTGACATCTGTCACTGTACAAACACCAACACCCACAACCACCACTAAAACAGACATCTTCACCTCCTTTGAATACTGCTTGTTATGAAGCATCCATTCCATCACACAAACCACAGGAATCATGCTAAGCTTGGAAATCTATAAAAATTTCTATATCAGGGACTTGATATGTTGATTTGTAAAAGAGGTGAAGCAGTAATGAAATCAGAACCTGGTAAAAGCCAACAGAATTAAGCATAAGGCTCAGGTTCATCCCTGTGATGGATGTGTTGGCGACAAGGGAAAACCAGAGAAGCTCCCACAGAGGAACATGCTTTGAAGCAGAATATCCGGTGGCGTTTGAAACTAATCCAACCAATGCAGTCACACCAAAGTGCAAACCAGTCAAAGTAGTTGCTGACAGAGAAAAATATGGCGGTTAATCACTGATAAACTGAATGAAAATAGCAAAAACAATGAGAATATTGGTGATAAGAAAATCGATATGGAACAATTTAAATAAAATATACTTTTCCTTATCATGAATGAGTAATAAGTATAGAAATTCTGTTGTGAAAGTATTTTAATTGTGTTGTGCCAAATAGGAGCAATAATATTCCTTAAAGCACATTGACTAATCAATAGTTTGAATAGTTTTTAAGATCGGTTAGGTAAGGAAGATATTAGCTCTCACTCTAGAGTTCCCTCTTCTCCCTCCACCTGAGGGCTAACATCTCATATCAAAACCTAAAACTGCTTCCCACCATAAATCAATCACTAAAAAAACTGAGACACGGTAGACAGCGAGAGAGACAGAGCAACGCAACTGAGAAGTGATGGTACAAGAACTGACCAAACGTGAATGCGTCTTCCCATCATAAATCAATCACTAAAAAATCTGAGACGCAATAGACAGCGAGAGAGACAGAGCAACGCAACTGAAAAGTGATGGTACAAGAACTGACCAAACGTGAATGCGTAACCCGTTGTGGACATAAGCTGCTTGTTCGCCATTATAATCCCGACGGAGCTCACAACGTTCATTCCCCACGCCCCCACGTCCGACACTGCCGACGGCTTCTTCTCCTCCTGCTGCTTCGTCTTCTCCATCCCTCTTTCCTCCTGGCTAACAACGATGCTCAACTCCGCCGCAGTAATCCTCGGAGACAGAGGTTTATAGAGATGGGGCAATGGAGGAGGAGGAGGAGGAGGAAGAGGAAGGCGAAGGAATGGTGATAGATAGATGGGAAAGGTAAGAGCTTTTCAACGTTTCCTTGTGCGGCTCTTTCGTTTCGGTTAAACTTTAAGTAGTCTTTCAATTCCCTGCTATATCTCCGCATTCTTCAACGTTCTTTCCTTCTCTGGGCTGAGCAGCCATGGCAGGTTACAGTTGCACGAGAGGACGATAATTGCCGGAGGAGGAAAATGAGGCATGTGCGTGCTAGGATTTCTTTTTGGCAGAGAGGATAGTACTATGAAATTTATTGTGAATGTAGATAACAGATTAACGTTATATATATCTGAGGCAAATTTGGGATATTTATGTACATACCCCAAATTTTTTTATATTTATAAATCACATATCTAATTTCTCATATTTAGATAAATAACACTCAATTCTTTAGTATAGTTATAACAATTATATATATGGAAATATCAAATTTTAGGTGCTAGATACATAAAGATGAAAAAAATCATGTGGTATGTATGTACTTTTTTCAAATTTAAAATTATTTTAAAAGGCTCTTTTTCCATCACAATTTTAAATAATTTTTTAAAAAAATGTTAATGTTTTGTGAGATAACTTTCATTCAAATGAATAATATTTTTCATTAATCATTTTCTCAACTACGAAGTCAGGTAAAAATAAAAACATATACCAAGTAATATCTAAATTTCAAATCTTTATAGTAAACAAATATTCACAATTATTTTGATGGCTCGCCATATTTTTTATTTTGCTTGATAAATTATGTTTATTTGCCTAAGATGCTTAAAACGCTAGAACTCTCCCTAAAGCAAGAGTTAAATAACAGTGGTTCTCTATGAATATCTTTGAAATTGGCATTAATGCATTCAAGGAAGGATAAAATTAGATCCTTCTTTTGTTGGACCCCCACCCTAGTAATCCCTCTTTAAATGACAACCTTGCTTGTTATTACAACCAACTCCTCATTAATCATGCAAAGAGATAAAGATTATTTGAAAGTCTAGCACGCAAGTTTTACCCCAAGTTCATGTATTCTAGTGCAAAATGGAGAGCCAATATTAATTTTATCAAAGCTATTACCACCCCTTTAGCTTCATTCTCTTCTCTATCTATTCTTAATTATGTAATGTCATACTGTTTGTAGCATTTCAAGTAGAATATATCTAACTCCTATCATGATGAAGATGTTAGTGATGACAATTTCACAGTTCATGAATTGTTCTCCGCCTCTTGGAATATTTTTGGAGATCATATATTATCTATTGTGTATTGACCATATTTTTAGTGAGATGGCACACCATCCCTTCTTTATTCTATAGGATCCAATATTAATGCCTCAAAGCTCATTGTAGTTGACTATAGTAAGATTAATTATTACTTTTTCTAATATAGATCCTGAACCGAGGGAAACTTACAATGAATGATTATGATATTTATGCATAATGAAAGTTACGATAAAGTTTTGCTCACATGTTGTACCTCAACCTGATTTGATTCATTCTTTCATGTGAATTATATTAGGTTAGATAATGGCACATGTCTCTTTTGACAATTTCTTAATTTCTAGAGATAATCTGAATGCATTTAACAATAACTATGGTCTAAGGATTTTTTTTTATTTATTGTGTGTGTAAAATTGGGCATTATGAAAGCATTTAATTTGATTAATTGAGAATTTCTTATGACATGAATGCCTCAAATGGGGTTTACGAGTCTCTTCATCTCGTGGATTAAAGGGATTACATTTTAAAGTTATTTTATTCTATCATTATTGGCAGTTCAACTGAAGGTTTCTTTCACTCTTCAAGTGGCCTTCAAGGCTTCAATAAGGTCCCCTACTTTCACTATATATTTTTGACATTTTTATGGATGCATATACCACCTACTCCATGTGGAAAACATTTTTATCTTTAGGAAAGAATTTATGGACAATCTCACTAGCCTTAGAAGTACTCTTAGCCTCTACACATCTATGGAGTTAAGCATTAAATCACATAAAGAACATTATTGGGCTCTAAAAAACACCTACATTGTCATTCAATTTTAACACAATCCCAAGGTCAAATATTTTCACAAGCCCACTTTTTTATATATTTACTAGGTAGAGCATTATTGGGCTCTAAAAAATATCTACATTGTCATTCAACTTTAACACAATCCCAAAGTCAAACATTTTCACAAGCCCACTTTTTTATATATTTACTAGGCAAAATACTTCTTAGCGTTAACTTCCATAATATATTTAATATAGTGAAAGGCTCCTTGGCTAGTTGGCAACTAAATCTCCATATATATTTTGGTAAACTTCAATTTATAAAATCCCCTACTTAGTGTCTTTTGGTTTACTAGCATAGGCCTCTATTTCTACCCTAAGAAATTATCAAATTATTGATAGCATGTGTTAAATTGTTTTTCATGTTCATGTTAAAGTCAGCTGATGCCATCCTATCTCTTTAAATATCACATGCACTCATAAGAAAAAAAAGTCAGTTTAAGGGTCCCTTCTTTTCTGAATCTTAATGTTTCACTTAAATTTACCTTTTATGTAAGGAGTTATTAAGAAAGTTTTTTTCGTGGGTGTTGGCCTAAAAGTAAGTATGATTATATTAAGGATTTTTTTTTCGAGATAGTTGAGCGTAAAGAGTAATATTTGCGTTTCGAACTTGCGAACTCAAGGTAGAAAACTAAACCTTCAACTGTTATATTGCGAGTAAATGCACATTATATTAAGGAATTGGACTTTAAGTTTTATGTAGAACTTTTTTTCATTACCTTTTTTAAGTTTAGACTTTATTATTATAATTATTATTTTAGAATAAAGAATGTTCAATAGCGAGGCATTCAATTTAAATCTATCTATGATTTAATATATACATTTATTTTTAAAAAAAACCGAGTTAATCTAATTATTTTATTTATTTTAAGCTCTTTCTTATAATAAAGTTGTATATTTCGAGACATTGTTAATTTTCATCATATGACAAGATCGTTGAGGTATGATACGAATCTCGAGACATTGTTTGGATGAGAAATCCTTAAACTCAAATTAAAAATCTTTCAAAAAAAAAAGATTTCAACAAACTTGAAGTCAAACCGACTAGCTCGATGAGACGAATGTAATAACATCAAAATTAGTCTAGTTCGACTCAAATCGAGCCCATATCAATCTTTTAATCGCCTTCGAAAGCTTTGGATGACTAATTAGAAAGTCAAATGGATTCCAAATCTGAGTTTATAATTAAATCAAACTTTTAGATTTGATAAATCCAATGAGCTTAAGATTACTCAATTTCGACATCATTAAGGCTCTAAAATGTTCACAATACATCATTTGATCGTGAAAATCTCTCTAGGCAGTCCAATGAAGTGATCTAAATTCTTTCCCTGCTTACAAGGAAGGCCACTCCCAGCCTATATAAATAGAGTCCTGCCTCCATTTTAAAGGGAGACCAAAAGACAAAGACAAACACTGAAAGCTGGAGCAGGAAGAGAAGGAGAATTTGAGGTTCGTTTTGGATTCAAAGACATAATAAACAAATCTTGTATTTGTAGTTGCCAATGACCTTCAACAACTGCTTGCTAACCACCGTCAACCACCATCGACAGCCCCCTGCCCGTCGTCATCAGTGGTCCTTGTTGGGCAAAGATGCATGTTGCAACGAAGCACCTTGTAAAGCCACGACACATGTTGTGTTGTAACGACACAACCCAAATATTGTGCAATGACCCTAAATCCATTACAAAAACATACCCCAATTTGGGGTAATGAATAACATCATATTGAATATCTCACGATAACTCTCGACTGGAATGATTTATGACTGACATACTTGGAATACAATGACTTTCTCTACACTCCTAAAGTTCTCTCATTTCAGCTTCCCCTTAAGACCATGGTGGTCAACCATGCTCATGCAACTCTCAATTACGACTTCTGTGGCCTACAGACGTTATTACGACTCACTTTTTATCGCCTAAGTGACCAACTACGCCAACGTGTTCAAGCTCATGTAGCTCTCAAAACGACCTATATGGCCTATAAACATTATTGCAGCTCAACACTATACTTATGTGACCAACTGACACCCTTGTAGCTACGAATTATGACCTATGAGGCCAGTTACTTCTACAACTTCCCACTATGGCTTGTAGCTACCAACTACTACCTATGTGGCAATTACTACTAAAGCTTCCCATTATAGTCTCTGTGCTATGACCTATGAGGCCAGTTACTTCTGCAACTTCCTACTATGGCTTGCAGCTACCAACTACTACCTATGTGGTCAATTACTACTAAAGCTTCCCATTATAGTCTCTGTGGCCAATGGATGTTATCACATCTACCAACCACGACCTATGTAACTAATTACAGTTATGTGGCTTACTGCTACTTCAATTTTCAACCATAACCTTCACCGTAAACAAATATTATTACAGTATCCAACTACGTCATTTGTGGCTAACTGACACTATTGTAGTAATCGACTATAGTCTTTATGACTAACTGCGACGTTTGTAGGCACCAACTACAGCCTTTATGTTTGGTTATTACTATTATCACCAAGAACAACATTCTTTGTAGCCCAATTACAATTATCTATAGTGTACTTGCAATTATAAGCATTTTAATTACATTTTCTCTAATTCAGGAGAACTGTGAACCCATGTACCTGCAACCATACTGTGAACCCATGTTTTTTTCCTTTTGATTTCCAAATAAAAAATATTGGTGACTCCTCCTAATACTTTTCCAATTATCTGTGTGTGTGCTATATTTTTGTACAAAACTGAGATGTTAAATTATCACTCTATTGTTGCGAATCTTCCGACACGCAACAATAATATATAAAAAAGTAAATACCAAATGTCTCATTTTAGATCAAGATAAATTTAACTTTTTATTTAAAATAAATATAATATATATATATTTTTTAACTTGAATCTTTAAAAAATATTTATTTAAAAATAAATTTAGGAAATTCTCTTAGAAGCCATAACTTGACCCATAATTACAATATTTTGAGGACATGAAATTGCAAATAACTTCATAGCAATAAGAACCACCTAGTTTCACTCTCTACATTCTCATTTCCATCAGTCTTCTATTTTCCTTAATGAATTTTATGGGCAAGAAAAAATTGTAGTTCAAACTTCATACATAAATTTGAACCTAAATCAACGGCTAGTTATGCTTTCCTCCTCGGGGGAGCTACCATGCGTGGGAAATATATATAGCAATATTTAATTTCAAGGACTTCAATAAAAGTTAAACCTATAATCTAACCTAAATACAACTAACAGTGCAGCAGAATGGCTTAAATGTCTTCTAAAGTCTTTTAATACTCATCGTTTGTAAGTAAGTACATTCCTGACTTCCTGACTTGTTTATGTACCGAGATCATTAGTCTGCCATTAAGCAGTACAGAAGCAGGACAGCTTCCAATGTCAATGAAGAATTTTTTTCAAATATAAATTAAATGGTAAAGAGAAAATTACATAATAGTACTTGATTTACATACATACCTCTTAATTCCAATAATCCTATGTATTTACATGTCTAATGCAAAAACTTTACCTTCCACATTTATACAACGCAAATACTATCATTTTTAGGGTCTGTTTGGGGCAGCTGTAACTTATTAAATAATCTGCTGATAAGCTGATTAAAAAATAATCTGCCAATAAATTATGTGTGATGACAGTTTTCTGGTTGTAGTATTGCTTTTCCATTGTTTTCAGCGTTTTAAAAATGCATAAGCTGCCCCAAACACAGTTTAGTCCAATAATCCTATGTATTTACATATCTAATGCAAAAACTTTACCTTTCACATTTATACAATGCAAATACTATCTTTAAGGGTCTGTTTGGGGCAGCTGTAGCTTATTAAATAATCTGCTGATAAGCTGATTAAAAAATAATCTGCCGATAAACTATGTGTGGTAACAGCTTTCTGGTTGTAGTCTTGCTTTTCCATTGTTTTCAGCATTTTAAAAATGCATAAGCTGCCCCAAACACAGTTTACCCAAACAGGCAAGGTGCGTTTTCAAAACGCCACCGCACCAAATAAGCTGACCCAAACGGGCCCTAAAGCTCAAAAAAAACACCCAAAACATAAATAATACAATTTTTTTTTATTCAAAAAGTGTACGGAATTTAGAAATTACAAAATTACAACTTATATGGCCAAAAATATAAGATTGTACAAATCACAAAATTACAATTGTTTACTATAAAATACTTGAATTAAATTAAACACAACATCAAAATTTTGAAATCTTGATGTCTTTTGGTTGGTCGATAGGAATACTAGGTCCAAAGTTATCAGGCTAGGTGGTGTGACTTGAAAGTATGAATTTAACTATGTATTATTGTCTTACAAATGACAATACACTTCTATACCAAGATTCTAGATAATCCGTTTTGTCTCTACGGCTTACTTGCATAATTACTCCACCAAAAATACAATTAAATGCACAAAACATCCAACCAAATCACCAAATAAGATATAAGTGTAGCACCCATTTATTATTACAATGCAAAAATATGAGAAAAAAATAGCAAAAAAGCATACCAATACTCAATATGTGAGCATATAGTTGTTGATGCTAAAATAAAAGGAACAAGTGTCCTTCATTGTCAACAATACAATAATATATTAACAAGAGAAGAAAAAAATCATGATCAGCAGTCAGAACAAGGGAAAAAAATTACGTACGTCAATCGTACGGAGAGATGTGTACGTAATAGGGTACACGTGCGTTATACGGGGGTTACAGGAGAGTTACAAGTGTGTTATAACTTCCTTGTAACTTTCGTATAACTCACCTGTAACTCGCGTTTTTATTTTATCTATTGGGGTTACAAGATTACAGTGGGGTTACATG
>NW_018164582.1:1374836-1386363 GCF_001263595.1 Phalaenopsis equestris
ACTTGCGGAGGCCGTCGCAGAATTTCAATATATATATATATATATATATATATATATATATATTCGTCATATTCGTCCGTAGGTTGGATCAAATAAGCCCAGGTCCAAGTAGGCCATGTTTATTAAAATAACTATTATTTTTTTGTTTTATTTTGCCACTTCCGCAGCAATTTTCTTACAAACATGTATACATTCTACTAATTCCTTTCTGAACGTAGGGTCTCGTTTTGTTCGTGGATTCATATAACATCTTAAAGACTTGTTACGGTGAAGATAATGAGAGAAGAGAGAAGAGGGAGATCGATGAAATTTCCCCAAATGAATTTGGAATAATGTGAAAATTTGTACAATTCCTAGGGTTTTAGAGAGGTTCTTACATAGCTAGAACCCAAAAAAAGATTCTCAGATAGAAACTTTCTCCCCTTTTATAGATGAAGTACCAACATAATTAATAATTGATGTCGTATCAATTGCTTTCCTTGATGCTCTCTATTGACAACTTTAGTGTGGGTGAGATTCATAGCCATCATAGCCGTCGAGCTAACAGATATGGTTGGTAAGATAGCTGTCTGTGGTACCTTTAGAAGACTTTTATTCTAAATGCTTGACCGGTATGCTCGGTTCAGCCACTTCAGCAGGCGGGTAAAATTCCTTCTGGACTGTGCCCAAATCAAGAAGGAAATATTTCGTTCGAACGACACACATCTAGACGACGGTATGGATCAAATCACACCATATGCGCAGTGGCTTGATGCAATCCACGCCATCATGTGGATAAATGAATGTCCAGGCGGAATATTTTTTCCAAATAGAAAGATGAGCCGACAGCTATCAATATAGTTCAATTCAAGATATCAATCTAGTCAAATAACTCCATCAATCAATTCGTCTGGTCAATTCAACAAGCCAATTTCATCAACTAATTTAACAAGTAAACTCGGCTCATTTAGTTTGATCTATTCGACCAGATAATTTGATAGGATAGTTTAGTCAATCAATCTGGTGAACCAACTTTACAATGCATTCATTTATTATGAAACTACTTATAGAGTACCCAGATGACCTAAACCTATAAATAGAGAAAAAGCCACATCACCGTACATGTATGAACATACTTTCAGCTTTATATATATATATATATACAGGAGTGGAAAGCATCTAACAAGGCTAAGTTTCCCAACATTAAGCCAACCTAATGTTGTTATATATCCTGATAGTTAGTCCTAGCTAGCGATCTTGGGAATCCCCTTGCAAAATTTCCAAGGCACAAACCTTTTTGATAAATATCATGATAATGTCATTCATGATCCACCAATAAAAAAAAAATCCTTTTTTTTTTAAGATCACAAATTTGTTATGAAAAAACGACGGCAATAAAGGGAAAAATTGGATCGAGAAAAATCGTAAAATATAAAACAGCGAAACACACAGATTTACGTGATTCGGCAATTGTCTGCGTCCACGGAGCTGCAGAGGATTGTATTAGCTTGAGAAATTACACCCGTCGATCACCTCGACGATTACAAGAAATCACTCTTTCTCTCTCCTATCCTCTCTCTCTGTACCCTAAAGCTTCAACCGAAGCACACCAGAAGAAGAACCTGGAAAACTACCAATGCCGAAGAGGGATAACAATGGGAGCTAGCATGTTTATTTATTAATTTCATCATGTCATTAGGCTCATTAAAAAAATAATCAAATAATTAATGAAGCCCATTAATTATTTCATTTTTCTCTTCTACGGTAAATCATATAAGGAATTAAGAACAATTAATTTAGCAATTATTTTCGAGCATCAAATCCAATTTGCTGCCGAACATGAGAAAATATCAATTTGATCAGTAGACCGTTTTCCATATTCACAACAAAATTCAAACCACATATTTTATAATGCATGACTTCCATATATAAAAAAAAATTATATATTTACATATCTAACACCTAAATATAATATTCAAATATTTAACTTCAAATTAAAAAAAATCATTGAGAGCAACTTATTCAAAATTAAATAAAAAAATTAAAAAAATTAAAAGTAAATATACATTCTAATGCAAAAATAATAAATTTTAAATATTAGAAATATGTAAATATATAAGAATTATGTGGTCTGTATGTAAAATTTTCTTTTATAATTTATAATTATTTGAAAAAGAGATTTGGTATAATATTCATGCAAGTGCGTCTACGTCTATGCATGAATTTAAAATATAATCTCATTCGTAATATATGGCCAGTTTTGGCAAGCTTCTTTCATTAAGTAAATAAGAAATTATCATTTTAAATTAACAAGTTTGAAATTGTGGTGACAAAAATTTCATTTCAACATATATATATATATATATAAGTAAACTATTGTTATAACTTTATTCAGGAAAAATATTACATCAGGACAATTGACGTAACGCAACGTTTGGATTGGAATATTCCATCGCGTTATTTGATTTGGAGCTGAAGTGTTACTGAAATATTCTCCCGCATTATTTGATTTGGGGTTGTGTTATTCTAATAACATAGTGGAAACTGAAATAACACGGGAAATATGTCGAATAACACAGCCTCAAATCAAGTAACGTAGGGGAATATTTCAATAACACTGCAAAATAATCGAATAATACTATATAATACTTGAATAACATATCATTTTAACAAATAGCGCGGATTGAATATTTCCGTAACACATGCCATCTAATTTTTATGTATTTACATATCTAACACCTAATTTTTAATTTCTACATTTATTCAACCAAAATCTTACATCACATCAAATATATATATATATATTCATGCGTTGGTAACAAATTGAAGTTTAGTTAAATATGTGAATGCGTATGAATTGAGTGTTCTTTCTAATAGCGTGCGCGTCTTTGATCACTCAAAAAAGTAGTTAGGAGCGGCCAAGCATGATTTTTTTGTTATATATTTCATATCTAAACTTGAGTTATAACTTTTATAGCATCGCATAAAAATATAACAATAGTGTTAATTTTAAGAAGAGAAATATAACTTTTCATTTATTTATAAATATTATGAATATAAACAATTAAAATTTAGATATAGAATATATGGAAAATGTGTTACCGTTGATCTTGAGGAGACATGACGGTACAAAAAAAAGGAGAGTGACAAATGAGGGCTCACCAATAGAAAATTAGGAGGCTCACTTATATACAACCGCCTGAGCTGAAGAAAATATGGCCAAAGTTGATCAAGTCAACAAATGACCAGGATTTGAGCAATTTGGTCAGAAATGACATAAAACGACATCTAAGCCAACCTGCTTGAAGAAGCTGACTCGAGGGAAGTTCTAGCCCTTGACATCTCCAACCATACTAAGGGTGTCTACAAGTTTCTCCATCTATTATTAAGGTCGACAACTAGACTAAACCAACAAACATGCCAATCTCGTTGATCCAAACCTAATTAAGCTCAACTGACTAGCAACACCGACTAAGCCCAACCAATCGAACTGACCCTTTTGAGTCAAAGTCATACAAACTTAGTCAAACAAGCTAGAGAATAGCCGAGTGATGGGCTCGTACATTTAAAATATCTATAATATCCCAGACCACATTAAAGCAGAAGCAAAGTTGTAAGCATGATATTGTAATATCTCTCCTATAAATAGAGAAATCATTCCATGTACAAATGTAGATAAATACACCTCATTATAGCAAAAAAAGTCAGGAAAGGTCAGCATGACTGATACAATTTACTATTTATTTGTTGTTCACTTTCTCTGTATCTTTTTTTTTTCTACACTCTATTCCTTTGGGTGTGAATCATGAATAAAGAATGATTCAACGTCTTAAAAGGTACGGTGAGCGTGGACATGTCATAGGCAAGAAAAGGAACAACCCGTGGAGAAGAAACTTGAAAAAGGGCGCTGACAACAAAGAGTGCACCAAAAAGTTCATGAACCATCAAATCTATGAGTTGAATAATCAAATGTTGTATGACATGTGAGATGTGTGGATTGAGAGAAGAAAGCAGCATCTCAGAGAGGAAGGGCCAGCTCCCAACAATCAAATAGATCATTAGCTTTGGAAAGAGAATGTGACTCCTAGTACTTTGATAGTGGTGGGTCAACACTGATTGTCTGACATTATTTAGGCCTATTGAGGCACCATGAAGCCAGAGAATACATTTTCTCGTCAAATCTCTGAAAAATTCTGACACTGGAGACTTATAAGGGTCATACCTATCTGACCAACTACATAAACCTCGTTTGAGTTGATTGCATTTATTAAGATCAACAACGCACTAAAATGGCATCTCTTCTTTACCATCTTGAGGGAATCGACTCTCAGGCAGTTCAATGAATTATCTCATGGAGTGATTGCATCATTCACTAATTTAAAGCGAATATTTTTTGATTTGTTTGCCAGTGCCCAAAATACCTAGATGAATTTAAAGGCCCTTTAGCAAATCCAATAGGAGATAGAACGAGAGCCTTTGCTTATTCATAACCCACTTCAAGAAGGAGATGTTAGAAGTGAAAGACATTGAGCTCATATTAGTTCTTGACGCCCTAGCTCAAGGATTGAAGGAAGGAACCTTTTGGTATGCTTTGGGTCTACAATGACCGAAAAAACCTACAAAGCTATTAAAGATGGTCAACAAACACATATTGGCCAAGGATTGCAACTATACCCTCTTTTCCTCCATAACAAAGTCCTTCACCCGTCGCTTGCAAAAGAGGCCCTCCAAAGTGATAAGTGAAGATCAAGGGACAATTCAATCCCTTACTCGTCCGCAATACGAAGACACTTGTTTGTCCAGGGACCATAGGGTGACTCATAGAGCATACAATCGAGGAAATCAAGCTCAATATCCTGATCATTGGTCGATTCAATATAATGAGCAGCCCAACCAAGAATTACACATGATGACTCAGTTGTGAGTTTCAACAATTGAGATAGTTGAGGACATCTAAATAAAGAGGTATTCAAGGGAGCACCTATGATGAAAACCAAAGCTTACATCCAATACCTCAAGAAGTACCGCGTTTATTATCAAGATAATGGTTATGACACATAGGATTGCCGACATTTCCAACTCCTGTTCAAAGAACTGATTAAGGTTGAGAAGTCAAAAAATTTATAGCTTCAGGAGCAAAGACCCAATGATAATGGAAGCTTTGGTAGAGGAAATTTTGAACAAGAAAATTTGAGCCCATGCAATCCACATCACAGAAATAGTTCCTGCAATCTTTGGAGGTGTTGGAGACTGATCCCACCTAGTTAGCCTGAAGATTCTTTAATCGGGCAAACTATGTGCAGCTACCATCGCTCCCAAATGCATCTCACATCCTCATCGCATTCACTAACGAGGGATCTACCCCCTTACGGGAATCCATACAATAGTGTCATCGTCGTCACTACATTGATCGACAACTACCACATTTGTAAATTTTTTATCAACATTGACAGTTCGATGAACATCTTGTTCAAATCAGTGTATGAGATGGGTCTTGAAAATGATCGTCACAGCAGCAAGCCCGCTCTTTAACTTCTCCGACGAGAAGAAGGAAGCACTTGGGACCATTGCTCTGCGAGTCATCTAGGGGGAAAATTATAAATAATTTACAAACATGAAAGACTTCAAGGCGGTTGACTCGTCACCCACTTATAGTGTCATATTCAACTACCCCTTGTTCAACTCTTTCAAGGTCGTTACCTCGACTTATCGCATAACATTAAAGTTTCCAAGCAATGGGGAAGTAATCACTATACAAGGAAATTTGAAGTAGTCCCACACATTTCGTCTCTGGGCAGTCGGAAGAATCGAGCAAGTGTCTCTCAAGCTTTGGAATCTTTGTGTAAGAGACCTCAAGACCAATAAGATCAGTCATCAAATTCCGATGATCGAGAGCGAACTTGATATTTTTTTTCTAATAAATGAAGCTTCTGATGAAGGGATAGAGAATATGATGATTAATACCATCTGGGACCATCGAGGCATTTTCGCATAGTCTACAGCAGATGGCTAGGATACTGATCGTTGTTAGGTGCCACTGCTTGAACGCCAATCCAGCAGCCCAACTGATGAAGAAGAAGATGAGGTCCTTGGCCGCCCCTCTAGCTGAGCCGATCAAAGAGGAGGTTCAGAAGATATGTGAGGTTGGCTTCATACAAGAGGTCTAGTATCCAACATGGGTGTCCAACGTGATCATGTTGCAGAAGTCAAATGACAAGTAAAGGATGTGCATGGCTTCACCAATCTAAACACCGCCTGCCCGATGGATAGCCACCCATTACCTTAAATTGATGTGCTCATGGATGCAGTGGTCTACACTCTGCAATGAACTTCATCGAAGCATATGGCTACCACCAAATAAAGATGCACCTGACTGACAACTCAATAAATGTCAAAGTAGTCGATTGATGGGTGACTGATCTCGCTTCTGATCTTTCTGTTGAAGTCTCACCCTTGGCACCACTTAACTCCACTCAACTCAGTGTCTTCTCAGCCTTTAGGTGTTTCACAACCAAAGAACTTGCAATCGATAGAGAGCTTTTAGTAGGCATCACTGAAGCTCATCTCTCTTAAGGGTTAGCTCTCTAGTAACAATCATTTGGAAAAAAATGGAGGACTCAACCATAAATTATATTATTTTAGCACCTTGGAGATCTTCTTTGAAACAAACCGCCAAAGTTCCTTTCGACCTACTACTTGTACAACCTTGGGTGAGAGGATTTAGCTCAAGCGGTCGCACAAAACTTCTTCTTCATGGCTCGGGTAGTAGTCGCTGCCTCTCGCTCGAAATCCCTAGTGTTAAAGGTCGCCCAATCTGCCTCTTTCATTTGCTTGAAAGCCTTATGTTTTAGTATTTGATCAATAACAACTTGATCAAGGTATTATTGGACCGAAAGTTTTTTCCCTTCATCATTATTGCTTCTACCAGTATCCAATCCGACACCTTCTTCTTCAACTTGAATGCAGGGCCACTGGACGAAAAATTCAAAATTATTAAAATTGTAAAGAGTGATATTGGAGGAAAATTTTAAATACACAACATTGAAGGAGAAGAACCAACACAAAACTGAAGCTTACAATCCTTCACATTATTTTCTAACCCTAAAAGCTGGAGCTTGCTGAGAAAGGCAAACCGGACATTATCATCCTCGCTGACCCGCAATAAGAACAAATATGTGAAGAGCTTCTTCGACCAAGAAATGTTTGATTGACTGTAGAAAATGACAAAGTCTTAATGACAGCAGTGGAATTCGACAAAATTTGAGTGGGAATAACTCCTAAGTTGTTAAAGATAGCCCACTGCTCACAGCGGAGAGGCAGCCTCAATGCAAAGTGGAATTGATCCATGTAGAAGAGGATAACATAGCCATTCAGAGTGGTCACTGCTCGTGCTCACTGGGGATCCAAAGCTTGATGGTGAAATCATAGAGGCAAGCATCCTGTAACTGATCCATCTGTCATCGAGTCATCATCAATTGGCCAAATGCGATGATCGATTCAAAGACTTTTAAAGAGTATTTCAGAGTCATCAAAATAGAGACCAAACAAAAGAAAGCTAAGGGAATAGGGAGAAAAGAATAAAAAAAAAAAGTAGTAAAAGCATGCAATCAATCCAACACCTCTGAAATGGAGGAATGGAGAAAGCCTAACTGTCACATAGGGGTAAAAATGGATTGCATAATAATTTCAAAAAATGTGTTGAAAGAAAAATCACATTAATATATGATTGAGCTAAAAAATTATTAAAAAAAAAGTTTTACAAATTATGCTCAAAAGCTAGTCTGAGAGATAATATTTTATAAGTAGATCGTCTATAGCTTCGGCAATGATGTAGCCTCACCAATGATGTAGCCTCGCCGATGTAGATTTTTATACAAAACTTCTCTCACAAATTTAAATTGTTCACCCGATATGTCTCAGCTTGAGCCCGAAGTATGAAGCATGTATCCCAGATGTCCAACAAATCCTGGTGTACAGAGGCCTCCTCCATCATTTATGATTTCTCCACACGAGCAAGCAGCTCGTGAAGCTCCTCCCCTCGTTGAATCCCAGCCGACAAAGCAAAGGAGTTCTCAATCTCATCCAAATGATGAACTAGTAACCTTAGAGATGGCAGATGTCCAATAGTTTCTCATGTGGGTTTCACGAAGAGTATTTGAGCTGTCAATCCCACGATTCTCGCTCGAGAGTCGGTCACTGAATCAATCCCGACATGTGCTTGGCCAGGCACCACAGACCCCACCAACATTTGTCAAACGTGAATCATCACTCAGGTCCAGCAGTTCAGACATAAAAAAAAAACATAAAGAAAAGGAAGCCTAGAAAAAATCAACGCCAAAAAAGTAATATTGAGGCTCTTCATACCAATGAATGATCTCACTCGGATGATGTAACCAACACAACATCCTCACCAGGTGGAGGGAAAGCACCATCAACCTCTTGCGTCCCAAGAGGCAACAGAGCACTAGCAGTTTCTTGTGTGGTGTATTTAGCCAGTAGGTCTTGTACCATAGTAGAAGGTTAAGCCAACAGAACGATGGTCGGGTCGGTTGTTCGAACGTTCCTTCATTGAGGATCGAAGAATGAATCAAATTTCTTCATCTAATTAGCTAATATAACCATTTTTTTCTTTTCTTACTAAAAGTTTTCTTCTTCATTTCACCTTTCAGGTTGTACCACTGCTTCAGTCTCCAAAAGGCGACACGTAGCATGTCTTTATTAGGGGGACTGACTGGAAGATTTGATACATTCTCTATGACAGCGCTTGAAAAATAACCGACTCAAAAGAGAAGAGAAGAAAAACAAATATGTAATATCAAATAATCTCGTTAAGGACCAAAGAAATAGAAATCAAGGGAGTTCGATTTTAATTATTGATTAAGAATAAATGTTATATAATTTTTTTGCATTGAATTCTCTTAGTCTTATCACATCGTTGCTTTCAAAAAAGTAAGATAATCGAGAAACTAAAATATGTATATAAAAAATGTGTCAGCGCAGATCTTGGGGAGATCAATGGTCCATAAGGAAGAGAGTAAGTGATAGAAGATCAAGATGTTCACTTATCCAACCGGATGCAGCCATCCAAGCTAAAGATAGCGAGATTAAAGCCGGCCGAGTCACCTAATGACCTGAATAGGAGCCGTTCAAATAAAATCAAAACAACGAGGCAGGTAAGCTAACCGACATGAAGAGGCAGATTCGAGGGAAGATCTAATCCCTAGGCATCTCCAATCATACAGGGGTGTCCAGAAGCTCTTCTTTCTATTAACAAAGGTTGATAGTCAGACTAACTTGGCCAATTGACCAGTCCTACCAATCCAAAGATAATCAAGCTCAACTGGCCGACAACACTGGCTAAGCCCACCTGATCGAATTGTCCATACCGAGCCGAAGTCATACAAACTCAACCAAACGAGTCAGAGAGTAACTGATATCATATACCATTAGCAAGCATTACTTTCATTATTTTACGTATGTATAAGAGAAAATGTCAAGCTGCCAATCGACTTAAATATTAAACTAACTAAATTATGTTTTTTTTTGCAATCTTTTCTGGGGCAGAACCAATCTTTATTTTGAGGGCAAATTTATTATATTAATAAATTTAATGTCCATCACACTTCACTAGTTCGATAGCAAAAAATATGTTTAAACCAATTGAAATAACTTCACTTCGATAAAAAATTAAAAATGTTAAAATTTTGGTACATCAATTTGATAAGATTGTATTAATATTTGTTAATCTTAAATAATAATAATAATAATTCAGTTGATAATTTAAAATTTTAATCTTTTTCAATTTTTATATATTTACATATCTAAAGCCTAAACTTCAATTTTTACATACATGCCACCTTATCAATGCTCAGAAACTGTATTTCACTTTTTAAAAGATAAAAATATGATTTTTTTTTTATGCGATGTTAAAAATTTAGTTGGTATAAATGTAAAAAGGTAAAGTTTAGGTGTTAGATATGTAAATACATTGAGATTAGGTGGTATGTATGTAAATGGTCCGATAAAAGAAAAAGTTGTTTGAGTTGTCGCCTGCTCATTTAGTCCCACATCTAGTGAAGTCTAGTAACTTAAATTCAAAAAACAACTGAGCCATAGTCTGTCACATCAACTGAGTCAAAAAACAACTGAGCCATAGTCTGTCACATCAGAGGTTCTCATTGAAATATTTTTCATATAAAATATAAATTTTGGATGGCTGGATTGTTCAATCAATTATTTGGAATACAATTTGCATGAGTATTTTTGGACGTGACCTCCCCTTGATGCAAGGTCTAATGTTAGCCATGTGATGGCATCCTTTACATTGGATGATGGATTTAAATTCACAAAATTTGTTAAATATATTTATTGATGATTGAACGTTATCCTGGTTGGATCGGACCAGTCCGAATGATCAGAAGCGACCTGATCACTTTGGTAAACAGATATGGCAAAAAAAAACATCGTAGAAGAGGGTTTGGCTCGGCCTGTTTGGTGATCGGCAGTTCGGTCTTTTAGGGAAATGGGTCCGATTCGGCAATTCAATATTTGTGTGTGTATTCATCATTTCCTTATTTTTGTACAAAATATCTCAGCATTTTCCTTTGGTTATGATTTTCATATTCATGATTTATATGTCATTTATTTCCTCTCTTCCATAATAATAAAAGCAAACTCATGGGCACGTACTTAAACTAGTTAAGTTAATTCTGTGCCAAAAACGGGAAGCCTATGTTCATTTACACCATTAAAGCTTTATTTAGTTGCGTTTAAGTAACAAGAAATGGCATATTACCTCTAATATTCTAAAAGCAATCCTTGCGCAACAATCTAACAAATATACAAATAATAGAAGGGCATCAAAAAGAAGCAAAATTTTTACATGAAAGTAAAGAAGCAATGGAAGTTTGTTCTTAGTTTAAATGGTTCCACTAATGTGTCTTGAGCTACAAATGATGTCATTTACCATTGTTGGGGAAGACTTTGTTACAATATGTAGGCATAAATCATAAAAAATAGATTTTATGATGGGTGGAGGAGCTTAGAGACTTTGGGGTCTTTATAAGAGATGGTTTATGATATGTTCAATCATCACTCTCTGAGGAGTGGAGTCTATAGTCTATATATGTTTGTTCATGATATGTTATGCTATGTATTTCATTATATGGTATAGTATGAGATCATATGTGACTTGTTTTACTTGTTTGTCTAAATTTCATGTAGTTTCAATGCTTTTATCTGACCCTTTAAATTAAAATAAAAATTTAACTTTAGAATTTATTCAAAATTAAAGGGTAAAAGTATATAAGCATATAGTAAAGAATCTGAATTAAAGGGTTTGAATAGGCTTAGTAACTGATTAAAATCTGATTTATAACTATAGCAATACCTAATTTATATATTTTTTCATAATTTTTTATTGGATTAAAAACTATTTATAGAATTAATACATACCATTATAAAATTTAATCTTTATTCAATTAAATGATTTGATTCTTACTTATTATCTTTTGATTACAAAATTTTAGGAAAGTTAGGAAGGAAAAAA
>NW_018164582.1:1386463-1396670 GCF_001263595.1 Phalaenopsis equestris
GCGTTGAATCTACGTGTAATGCTAATAATTTAAAATAATCTCTCAACTACTATAATTTTTTTAGCACACAACAAGATACATTGTTAGTATTTGAGTTTCTTACTGATGTATGCCATTGGATTCATCTCGTTGGGATGCTCTATTTGACCATAAACATATAAAATTTTAAAATCATTTATTCATTACATTAATATCTCAAACTCTCTAAGTATGTTGGAAATACGCAAACTAGGCTTATTTTGACTCTAGTCTGATCAAATGTCACACTTTATTACTTCTTACAATTGGCTATCTACTAGAGAAGGTCAGAACCACCAAAACCAAGATTTCAACACATTTATAATCAAAATCAACAGCTTAACATGCCTAACAGTATTACTATTATTAATATATAATATTTAAAAATCCCTTATGAAAATCATTGATTATACTATAAAATTAAAAAAAAATTCTAAAAAATCTTATGAAATTTAAAAAAATATATATCTCTAAAAAGAGTGATCATTTGGCTAGCATATCGGCCGAAATAACTAATAATCTTATCACTAAAATGATACTACAAACTATTACATACATTAAGCATAGTTCATGCTAAACATGTCATAAACATGCAGGAACATGAAATAAATATTTAGTATGCATTATGATCAAATTTTGTTTATATTAGTAGGAAATATTTTATAGGCGGTGCGATCATATTTTGCTTTATATTAAAGTAATATAATTGACATGCACCAGCAATATTTAAAAATGGTGGTATTTTTAATGTGATATATATAAGAGATTTGGGAGGTATAAATGTAAGAAAAAAAAAATTAGGTGTTAGATATGTAAATACATAGGAATTGGGGGTATGTATGTAAAAGTCCCTTTAGCTTGAAGTCTATACTGTAAAGAATTTTTTATATAAATATGTATTGAATATAACTTATATAATTTGGATTCGGGCCTCCTAAAAATGATTTGTATGTTAAAATAGAAGAGCACTAACTTGTCTTTAATTGTGAAAGCAAATAAAGAAAATAAATAAAATGCTTTGTAAAAGCCCCTTTAGCTTGAAGTCTATACTGTAAAGAATTTTTTATATAAATATGTATTGAATATAACTTATATAATTTGGATTCGGGCCTCCTAAAAATGATTTGTATGTTAAAATAGAAGAGGACTAACTTGTCTTTAATTGTGAAAGCAAATAAAGAAAATAAATAAAATGCTTTTATTTTATTTTTATTTTATTTTTTATTGCCCTACGGTTACAAGCAGCCTATCACAAGCCAGAAAAGTCAATCAAGATTAAATTAGTAGCCCCACAAACTGGTCAAGAAGACAAATGTTGAGTCAATCAAATGCATATATATATAGTGTTGATATTACTTAATTTGGAGAGTTCAAAATTGACCCTAACCTAACTACCCGACCCGGTTAAAAGAAATTTGGGTTTAAGTTGATCGGACTACTATTCAGGCTGGGCTTGGATCTAGCATGTATACTCGGTAGTATTTGAGTGGGTTGAGGCCGAAATCCAAACAAAATTGACCGTTTTTTCTTAGAGTTTGGTTGGGCTTATCCGGGTTCATGAGATTGTGTTAATCCAAGAAATTTAATGGTCTATATAATAAAAAGACTAAACAAGTCCGATTCAGATTAAGTAGGATCGGGTCGAATCAGGTTTCGCTTGAATATTTAAATTGATTTGATTTTTCAATCAAATATGTACTTAAATTGAAATTCATATTAAATATAAATGTATCAATCATTATTTTGAAAATTTTAACTTTTTTCTTAAATTACGTAATTTCTCAACACATCAAACTGATTTATTTTGGTGCAAGTGTTGTGAAGTCAAACAATGGAGAAATTATTGCGTGCGGACACCGCATGCATCTCTGCATAAGGTGTCCGATCCTGACCGTAGATCACGGTGATCTATGGTCAGGATTATTTCAGTATTTAAAAAAAAAAAATCGGTGGGGCCCACCGAAATACATCTTAAAAAAAATCGGTGGGGTCCACCGAAATACATCAGGACCGTAGATTAGGTGATCTACGGTCCGGATCGGTTATAGATCAAGTGATCTACGGTCCGGATCGGTCACCGCACGCAAGGTATGGAATAATTTTTCCTCACCCAGATGCTATAAAACCATTTCAATGCGGAATGGAAGCACTTTGGTTTTATTAGTTCGAATTGTACACGTATTTTGTTGTTATGTATGGACATATTTATTGTGGATTGGTTTTTCTTATTTGAATTAGAACATCATTTCCAAGCTGAGAGTCAGCAGCCACAAAGTAGTCTGTCGCTGTGTATTATAATATCTAAATAAGGAATTGTCAATTTTAATGTGATATAAACTTTAATTGTCATAAGAAAGCCAAGTGTATAATCCTAACTTTTGAAGTCACCAACATCATCAAGCTCATTAGAATTGTCTAACACCAGCTAGTCGATTCAAATTTTTCTACTAGCGACTAGCCGACCAGCCCAACCAAGCTAACTAACACGAGACCATCAACCCTACTCCATATGTCTGGCACCAACTTATCATCCATCTCTATCCATTGTTAGGTATGGCTCATATACCAGGAATTTGGAGTCTCTTGGATTTGGAGGGTGTGTCTCCGGGAATGAAGAGAGTCTCATGGATTAGTGGGTTAGGGGGAGCGAGGGTGTGTTTTTAAATTTATCTATGAGTTTTATCTATAAATAGATGTGTAACCCTATGGGTGTGTAACTCCTCTGAAATAGTGAATTCGCCGCTCTGCTTCCGAGGATGTAGGCATCTTTGTCGAACCTCGTAAATCTCTATGTTCTTCTGATTTTGTGTCGATTCCTATGTTTTCTTCGCCCTAAATTTCACAACATCCATCAAAGACCAATTTGTTACCAACATTTTAATTTATTCAATAGAATTCAAATTATTTATCGACTAACTCATATCCTGACACATTGATAACGACCATTGTATATATCAATCACTGTGAGCGTACTGTGTGATGACTTTTGGAATTTTTGAAATGAAGATTTGTCTGTGAATCACACCAAATGAATAGAGAGTTAGGGGGGGGAGATGAGTGAACAATAACCCATTGTCGGCACTATTTTTGGTGTAGGGTTTGCCCGTAAGAAGCTGTAGGTCATCGGAATTGAAATCCCGTTGTCTGCTTCGGAAGGACGTTTTTTTTTTAAAAATTTTAATTTTGAAAAAGATGAAGTTATCACTCGGTTGCTCTCTGACTCGACCAGCTAAGCTTAATTGACTTTAAGTCAGCAGGACTGGTTCAGTCGATAAGACTTGGTCGGCGTTGTTGGTCAGCGGATCTAGTCTAGGGGGAGAGAGAGATGAGTGAAAAATAACCCATGTGTCATTATTCACAAAATTATCACCCTATTTATAGAGGGATGGTACATTTCATGATGATAAAATTTTTCCCCTACTTTAAAGTGGGGTGCGCTACGTTTTCTCAGTATTTTGCATGTATGAGTTTATCGCTCGGTTGTTCTCTAGCTCGACCGGCTAAGCTTGATTGACATTAGGTCGGTAGGACTGGTTTAGTCGATAAGCCTTGGTCGGCGTTGTTGTTCAGCTAATCTAGTCTAGCTGTTGACACTTGATAATATATGGGAAGACTTCCAGACAACCCCAATAAAATTGGAAAGGGTGAGGGATTGGATCTTACCTCGAGTCGGTTTTTTCTTGGTAGTTGGCTTGCATGCCTCCTTATCTTGTTTCTGAAGGAACGATTCAAAATCAAATCATTTGGTTATCTTTTTTCCTCCTCATGGCTCGTCCTATTTTGGCCTTGCTGGCTTTTGCTCGAATAACTGCATTCGGTCGGATAAATAAACCTCACATTCTTATATCTATAAGCCCACCCTCGTTGTACTCTTCTCCTCTGAACTGTTAGATCTTCTCAGGATCACTGTTAGCATATTATTTTATGCATAAACTATAGTTTTTTTTATTCTCTTACTTTTTGAAAGCAATGCCACAATAAAAATAAGAAAATTTAATGAAATGAGTATATAGCATTTATTCTTAATCAATGATTCAATAATTGAACTTCCTTGATTTTCACTCATTTGTTTCTTATAAATAAAGTGTGATGTAGGGGTGTAAACGAGCATAGCTTAAACAAGCCCATGTTCGGCTTGTGTTCGGCTAGTTAAAAAATACTATAGCTCTTGTTCGACTCATTTATAAATCGAGCTTCAAAAATTTGTTCATGTTCAGCTTGTTTGCTTGGTGAGCCGAACACGAGTTGTTCATAAATTACGAGTCATTTTCATAGCCTTAGTCATGTAGTCGTAGGATGTTAGTGATCGGAGTGAGATTTAAATCTTTTTATTTATATTAAAATATTCATTTAAATAGAATTTAATTTTTATTTTATTTATTTTTTAATTAATACTTTTAATTGATTATAAATCTTTGCAGCCTTGTAATCGATTAAACTATTTAAAAATAACACTCATCGGTATATATATATATATATATATATTGTAATTATTTTGAGCCAAAACGGACCAAACACGAATGAGAAGTTTTCGAGAGTTGCAATGGAGAACATGCCAAATTCCCCTATTGATATCTCCATCAAAGATCTGCTTCAGTTGCCTTTGAGAGACCAAAGGAGCAGTACCACCTTGAATATGAAAAGAAGAAGAGAAACATTCTTTAAGGGAAAAAAAATGATTGCGCTCATGGATTAAGTGGGGGTTATCATATTCATTCCTCGGCACGAGGCGAAGGAACATAGAGGTGACCAGCTCATTCATCGATCCATTAGCTCAAGCTTCTATTGCAGCACATGACCTGCTGTCCTAATAGATCGTGTAAGAAACTATTGGTGTTATGCCACCAACCGGGCTGCAAGAAACTGTTGGTGCTCTACCGCCACCTGTGGCACAAGAAGAGTGTTGTGCCACTTACAACATCTAAGTGGGATTGATGCTAGGTATGAAAAGCATCAATCTTGCTTATTAGATTTTAATTATTTATAGATCCCCTCGTCTTTATGTAGTCTCTTGGTGCAGTTGATCCAGTCCCAATAGCCCTAGGTGATGACTCTCCTTCGTCAAAAGTTGGTGAGAACCCGACTGTGGTGCTATGGGTGGTTGCCTAGTTGACACTCGAAGGTAACCAAAACTTGAGCAAGTATTCTGGGATTAACTGCCCATACAGTCCTTTGGAGATCCATGGGGAAGCAATTGATGGATGTTGTATATCCCCAGGTCATTGGCTCACCACCTGGACGAGATTGAGAACAACTTCTTTCGATTGATCGAGATTTATCGAGGCGAGGAGGTACGCAAGTTGCTTGTACTTTTGGAGAAAGTGGAGAGGATGGATGAGGAGAAAACCAATCTTTGACAGGAATTTACGGATGTATGGGAGAGATCCCTCATACTACAGACTCAAGCTGAGAAAAATCGGGTGAACCAGTTTAAGTTTGAAAGAGAAGTTCTATATAAGAGACTACTTCGACTTGGTATGTCATGGCTGAAGTGGCGGAAGACCCCCTTATAGAATATTACCTCTCAAGCTAGCTCTCGAAGACCTGGCAAAGCCAAGAGGCATGGGAAGAGATTGAATAGATGTAATCCTATTGTCCAGGCCATTTGTTGATAAGTTCTTCTCATCTAAATTCAAAAGAATCACAATGGTAGGCAACGAGCCAACCAATGATATGTCTAAGAAGAATAATAACTACAGAATTAGAAGCTAAAGGTTTTGCCTTTCAACATTTACTTGAGGAAATAAGGTGAAGTGTACCAAGTAATGTCAATCTGCACCTTATTCAAAACCCAAAAAATTTTATCCTCTTCAGAAGTCAACAGTCGGAAGTCAGGCATCTTCTTTCCTAATCGCTGAGGCTTGGTTGGGACAATTCCAATCAATTTTTCTACGAATAAAATAAAATTATTTCTTCCAATAAGTAGGAATCTTGCTTACAAGACCTAGCATTTTTGACTGTAAAGAAAAGATAATCATTCTATTATTTTGAACCTTCAGAAGGAAGGAGTGCTAGAATAGGTTCCTGAACCAAAATAAAGATTGAACACAAGCATACATTATGACCTCTATTACGTTCACAATTGAGTTGAGGCCAATTTGAGCAAGAACAAGCCCAAAGAAGTTTAAAATATCTATCAACTCCACGCATAGAGGGAACTGAAACCTGATTGAAATTGTTTGAAATGCATACATATTTAATGTGTATGAATGGTGTTTTGGATTTCCTCTTTTCTAGACAACCTCAAAGTCATGATATTGTCGAATACGAATTTTGAATGTGCTTCTGCCAGCAAACCACAATTCATTTGTGAACCTTTATGAGATCTTGCTATCGAGGGAGTTGAACCCCACTTTTTCAAGTCGGTTGTCATCACTAGAAGCAAATCACTAGTAAGATGAAACAAAAGGAAGAGAACGTTAAAGAGGAATCAATGATAAAATGATTATACCATCATCTTCTTCAAAAAAAAATATGTGATCGATCAATGCCTAAGCACAAACAAGAAGCTCGAGGGGTACAGACTTCAGGCAAGATTATAAATTATCCCATATAATAAGTGCTAAAAACTTATTCATAAATAATCAAAAGCAATCACAAATAACTCTCAAGTATAACATTTGTTCGAAGAATTCAAACCTTATAGATAAAAAAATGAGTGCAAACATGGCAATTCTTATGCATAAAAAGTGAAAATATATTTATTTTTTTTATATCCTCCATATTAACAGTCCCCAATCAAAGAAGATGTTGAAACACTACTCAACCACCAGCAATAAAGATGACGGGATTGCCTAATCCAAAATGTTGTTGGAAAAGGCTAATTCAACCTCCACGATCTCCAGTATCTAGCCAATGTTAGTGAATTCCTCCAGCAATTCAACAACTGGATCCTATGACTTCAGATCGAAAACCAATTTCCTAGGTTCCAGATTAACAAGGTTTTCTTTTGCCTCAAAAAATTTGTCTTCCAGTGTGACTAGTAATTCTCTCAAATTATTATCATCTTCATGGCAAAAATGAATATTGGATGATGGTTTAAAGCTCAACAAGGTCCTTTCAAACAGAGCGGGAGCCTCTAAAATAGTTGGAATGATATCTTTATTGGGAATCCAGATTTATATCGACGTGGCAGCTCTAAAGGGGGACCCAACATTGGTATCACTCATTCTAAGGTTTTCAATATATTTATCGATTGATATCCCTAAATATAGTAAGAGATCATATTCAACAAGAAAAAAATCCCAAATAGATGAGGTCATGTTAAGTTACCCTTAGAAGACGAATCAGCATCACCCTGTTTCAGGACTTCATCCTCAATAATAACAGACTTGGGGGAATATCTTCTTACTAATGGAAAGTCCCCGAACATTATCTCCAAGATTGTTAATTTATTGGCAGTCTGACCTGCAATGCACCGGACATGGGAGAGCTTATCACACTAATGATAATTCCAGAACTGGCAAGAGTAAAATGTAACTAACGCGCCCGGAGCGTGGGGCTCAACCAAAGCCAACAAATTATATGCTCTTGGTCCTTAGGACACGTCGAGAAGCTGGCTCTTCATTGGATTGTTCAATTAAGAGGAAATCTTCCTAGGAAAACAAGATTTTAGAGAAGGCGGTATTAACTTATCGACCAAATAAGTTCCCCGTGCTTCCTCTAAGGCCAGGTCTGGAAAGCCTGCTGGTTTGATAAAAAGCTCAAAATAAGAACCTTCTGTCATGACACTACAATCCATAAAAAGCTTGGTTCTTTTTTAAGATTCATCTTCCAATATCTGAACAACTGACTATTTTCTATGACAAATGTTGCCTTCCATACGAGAACATGCAATTTTCATCTCAACAGTAAAAATCTTGCTCATAGCGAAAAACGAAGTGTCAAAGAAATGCCTCACTTACTAGCCGCGAGTGAACTTCCTATAAAACAAAGGACTTATGGTTCTCCCAAAATTCTCATTAAACCCTGAAAGAAGCAAATTCTTAAGATTTTAATAACTATTACAATCAATGTTACTTATAACTTCCAACTTATCCTTGTACTTTCTTTACTGGCAGCCCAAATGATGTAATAATGGACGTCCTAGGGCGAGTCACGACCAACTAGTCCTTTGCCATCGAATCAACTAGATGGTTTCTCTTCGATCACAAATAAAAATTTTGTTGATCTCAACAGATTGAATTGATGATTTGAAATGACTATTTGCCTTAAGAGAGCCGAGGCTCCGAGAATGTAACATGTGCCATGCACCACAATAATTCAAGAGGCTAATCCATATAGGTGCAGCACAAAGTGCCCCCAGGAGAAGGTCGGTCATGAATCATCGAAGAATATGAATGATCTAACTCCTTGAAGGAAACGTCGGTGTGTCCCTAGGTTAAAAATGGTACCATTTTGAATCAAATTGAGTTTTCACCTCGATGATCCATGATCTAAGTCACAAAGCCCAACGAAAATAAGAAATTCTTGTAACTGCAAAAAAATCAAAGTATTCTCATTCTCTTGTTCTTCCCACATAACTTGATCAAAGAGCCAAAAGAATTGTGGAACTAAATGTATACACAGATATAACTAAAATGTCTAATGAAGTTTTTCAATACGGAATCTGATATGGAAGACAATAAGTCGTACAAGCCGCATGAATCCCTGTCATGGAATCTGGTCGTTTTCATTGAACCAAGCTCACCCTCCAAAGTGGCTGAATTAAGCTCACTTACCGAAGTGGTTGAACTGAGTTCACTCGTCCAAGTGCCTGAACGAAGACCACCTATCGAAGTGGTTGAATCGAGCCAACTTGCCAAAGCGCCTAGATTTACCTCTTCTCCATGAGAGGCCTAGACCTTCTAGGAAAGGATAATTACCAGATATAATCAGTATTATACACAATAACAGAACTTCATCCTTCTTTAAAAGTATTGTTTGACATCAATTTTTTGGTTTTTCATCAAAATATTGTGGATAGACATTATACGGTACGAAACATATTTTTAATTTCTTCTCTTTTCTCTCTCAGAAAGAATCTCTCTCTCTCTCTCTCTCTCTAAAAATATGGAAGCTGTTGCAAATCAAAACTTTAATATTTATAAATACAACCAACTTATCTCCAATAAAAAACTACTGCGTGTAAACGCTATAACTAAGCCTTTCTAAACCTCACTCAAGACCCAATTAAAAGAGAACAGAAGAGAAGCCAAAACAGAGAACCATGGCTTTAACCACCTTCAATCCCTCACCGCCCCCAAACTTCAGACGCAACGCCACCCATCTGGCCACCCGAGTCCTTAAAGGCCGCTGGTTCATGCTCTACGCTTGCTTCCTCATCATGTCAGCCTCCGGCGCCACCTACATCTTCGGCATCTACTCCAAAGACATCAAATCCTCCCTCAACTACAACCAACAGACCCTCAACACTCTCTCCTTCTTCAAAGACCTCGGAGCCAACGTCGGCATCCTCTCCGGCCTCATCAACGAGATCACCCCTCCCTTCGTCGTCCTCCTCCTCGGCGCCTTCATGAACCTCTTCGGCTACCTCATGATCTACCTATCCATCACCGCCCGCCTTCCCCGCCCCCCCGTTTGGCAGATGTGTCTCTACATCTGCGTGGGCGCAAATTCCCAGGCTTTCGCTAACACCGGGGCGCTCGTCACCGCCGTCAAGAACTTCCCGGAGAGCCGCGGAATCGTGATTGGGTTACTGAAATGCTTCGTGGGTCTCAGCGGGGCAATCTTCACGCAGCTTTACTTGGGATTCTACGGCGCTGACAATTCCAAATCCCTGGTTTTGCTTGTTGCCTGGCTTCCGGCCGCCGTGTCTCTTGTGTTTGTGTACACTGTGCGGAAAATTGAACCGCCGCGTGGCAGGGAGGCGGTTGTGGACAAAACGTTCTATCATTTTCTGTATCTCGCCGTGGCGCTCGGTGGCTATCTCTTGGTTATTATTGTTGTGGAGAAGCTCGTTTCGTTCTCCCGTGCGGAATTGGCTTCCAATGGCGCCGCCGTTATCTTCCTTCTCTTCATCCCCGTCGCGGTGGTGGTGCGGGAGGAAGTTAAGAGCTTGAAGCAGAGCAGGGCGGTGGCAGAGGAGCGGTGTAGAAGTATTAATGCTGCCGATTTCTTTTCTAAACATTTACATTTTACATTATTTATCTAATTTAATATATATATATATATATATATATGAATTGAT
>NW_018164582.1:1396693-1454945 GCF_001263595.1 Phalaenopsis equestris
ATATATATATGTATATGTTTATACTTTTAATTCTATATATATTTTTAATTACAGAAACTACAGAAATGCAAATATAGATTTAGTGGGTGGAAGCATGCAAATTTTGTAGGTTATTTAAGATGAATATTAAGGAAAAATCTAAGAGTTTTTAATTTTATTTTGAAATGGTTTTTTAGGTAATTAATTAATTAAATTTTACATTACATTTATTGCATAAAATTTTTAATTATTTGGAGATTCATTTAATCGAAATTTTGATTAGAATACCTTAAACAAATTTTTTATTTAATATAAAATATTATTTTTACTATTTATGATTATTTTGCATCCTGGTTTTTTTTTTTTTTTTTTTTTTTTTTTTTAAAAAGCACCTGGTTTATAATTTTTCCAAATTAATGAAGAGTCGGTTATACAATCAAAATTGCATTTTTATTTTTAAATTATAACTTTCGACGATATTATTAAAATTAACTATTTTGTTGCATTATTAAATTAAATTCAAATTTACATATATACCTACAATTCTTAAATATTCATATATCCAAACATTCAAAATATGATATTCATATTTATAATATTTTGATTTCATAACCCTATTTATGAAAAGAGTGTTTTTCTTCTTAAAAAAACAAAAATTATTATATTCATTATGTAATATTAAAAACTTTATTCTTATACATGTAAAAATTAGATTTTAGATGTATAAGAATTATGTAATATCTTCTCAAAGCGAGAAATATTTGCATACGTCTTACGTACGCAGCGCTGCGTACGTCAGGTAGGTTACAACGAGAGGTATTGATGGTTATATCCTCATTATACCCTCTGTAACATCCTTATAACTTTCTTGAAACCTACATGTAACTTAGAAATATATGAAATCAGAAACGCGAAACTTACTAATTACACGTAGATTACAGGGAGGTTACAAGAGGTATAACGCTGATAAAATCTTCAATACCCTCTCTGTAACCTATACGTCGAGCATGCTTATGCAAATATTTCTCCCTCAAAACGGGCCACCAAATAAAATAACACATTTTTCTTTTTCATACATCTCAAATCATCTCATTAGCGCCGGGAGAAGAAGAAGCCAATTCGAACAGGACGAAAACAGAGCAGCTGAACATCATCAATGGCACCTCCTCCTCCGGCGAACAAGAACTGAAGACCTCCGAAGAAACCAAACCCATAACAGTCCAAAAACCCAACGCCTTCATATCAAAAATCCTCCATCCTCCTGCGAGGGGCGAGGACTTCTCCATATTTTTCTTCTTACAAAAATAAAAATAATGATATTCATAATGTAATAATAAAAACTTTATTCTTATACATGTAAAAATTAGAATTTAGATTAATAAGAATTACGTAATATCTCCTCAAAACGGGCCACCAAATAAAATAACACATTTTTTGCTTTTTTATACATCTCAAATCATCCCAATAGCGCCGGGAGGAGAAGAAGAAGCCAATCCGAACAGGACGAAAACAGAGCAGCTGAACATCATCAATGGCACCTCCTCCTCCGGCGAACAAGAACTGAAGACCTCCGAAGAAACCAAACCCATAAAAGTCCAAAAACCCAACTCCTTCATATCAAAAATCCTCCATCCTCCTGCGAGGGGCGAGGACTTCTCCATCCTCCAAGCCCTGTTCAGCATCGACATGCTAGTCCTCTTCTTCTCCACAATCTGCGGCGTCGGAGGAACCTTAACGGCTATCGACAACATGGGGCAAATCGGTGAATCGTTAGGCTACCCATCTCGCAGCATCAACACCTTCGTCTCCCTGATCAGTATCTGGAACGCCATGGGCAGAGTAGCCGCTGGTTTCATATCAGAAATCCTATTGACAAAATACAGAGTCCCGCGGCCGCTCGTGCTGACCTTCGTTCTTCTTCTAGCCTGCGCCGGCCACCTCCTGATCGCCTTCGGCGTGCCCAACTCGCTCTACCTCGCGTCGGTGATCGTCGGGTTCTGTTTCGGAGCGCAGTGGCCGTTGCTGTTTTCCATTATTTCGGAGTTGTTTGGGCTGAAGTATTACTCCACGCTTTACAATTTTGGAAGCGTGGCGAGTCCGATAGGATCTTATATACTGAATGTGAGGGTGGCGGGGCATTTGTACGATAGGGAGACGGAGAGGCAGAACGGAGGGGGAAAGGAGGGGACTTGCATTGGGGTGAAGTGTTTTCAGGGCCGTGGTTGGGGCGGTTGTGTCGCTGGTGTTGGCGGTTAGGACGAGAAAGTTTTATAAGGGGGACATATATGCGAGGTTCAGGGAGCAGCCGGCGGTGGAGGACGCCATCAAAAGAGGTTCTTTGGAGGATAAAGTAGGAGTTAGTTGTGAGTTGGAGGTTGCAGTGAGATGATCTCTCTGTCTCTCCGTGCTTAGAAATTGAAATTGAGATTTGTTGCTGCAGGAACAGCGTTGTAGATAAGTTGTTTGCTTACAGGAAAGTAATGATATAATTCAGCAACAGATTAAAAAATAGAACTTGAGCATGGGAACAAAATATTTTGTTTAAATTTTGAATTTATTTTTGGAATTAAATTGGTATTTCATTATTTGTATGCAGCTCGCTATCAAATTATGATGAAATTCGTCTAAAATGTGCGATTTTGATTTGATACACAACCCCATGAATTTTCATCATTAGGCTAATTTTTAGGTTGGAAATATTTAGATTTTGATTAGAAGTAATCCAAAATTTTTATTTGGGCAAACTTAGAAAGAAACTGACCGGTTTGATGAAAAGGACACAAATACCAAATTTGGTCCAATCTGTGTCAGATCAAGCCTGGATCCAGTTGTTAAATCATTTTTGGGAGCTTTCAGTATATAATTGGAAGGTCAAATGAATCTCAAATTTGTTGTGCTTATAGATGAATCGATTGTCTCGACAAGACGTATCAAAATAGCCCAAGATCTCTCAATTTTGATATCATTAAAGATGTTAAATGCCCAAAGAACATTGTCCGATCGAGAGAATCTCCCCAAATCATATGATAAGAGTGGTTTGGATTCTTTCATTCTTTGCAATTTGGACTCTATAAATAGAGCCAATAGAAGACCAAAGCCTAGAGATGAAAAAGTTGAGCCCAAGATCTCTCAATTTCGACATCATTAAAGATGTTAAATGCCCAAAGAACATCGAGAGAATCTCCCCAAGCCATATGATCAAAGTGGTTTGGATTCTTTGCTTTTTTGAAATTTGGACTCTATAAATAGAGTCAATAGAAGACCAAAGCCTAGAGATGAAAAAGTTGAAGTCTAATATTTTGCAGTGTTGATACAACGAGCATTTCCAGCCCCAGCAACCACCAATGAACAACCACCGCAAACCACTGCTGGTAGGCGATCGCGAACGATCATCGACAGTCGTCTGCTCCTGTATTTTGAGAGTATGATTTGACAACAATCTAAGCTTAGTATTTCTCAAATATTTAACAAATTTTTTTTCAATTCAAATTTTGAAAGTAGGCTTTGAAGGTAGATTGGTGTTTTTGTCCAATATTATTACTCATCTGGCGATTTAGAGTTAAGTTGGAGTCGGCTCGAATAGATTTAGTGCAGTTTGAAATTGGCTCGTGGCTCGTCATTTTTTATTTGAAGCTTGAAATCAGCTCGTGGTTCAGAATTGCATCGAGCTCGACACAGCTCAGAATCAAAACGAGCAGGCTCAACTTGAGTTATTTCGATTTATTTTAGTTCAAAATTAGCTTAATATGGCTCGAAATTGAAACTAACCAGCCCAATTTGAGTTATTTGGATATGTTCTAACTTGAAATAGGCTTAAAATTGGCCAGTCACATATTCAAATTTACTTAGCATTTTAGATATAATTTTTAGAAATAAAAAAATATTACAAGCCGCTCTCAAGTCAGTTCGAGCCTATCTATGTATGGCTCGCAATTGGCTCCCGGCTCGAGTAGATCCAAAATTTCAGCTCATAACTCGACCTATTTATTTTAATCTGATGTCGATCAGAGCTAAAATTTGAATTAACATATGATTAATCATAATATTGGTGTGACGTTGTCCTTTTCTGATTACTATTTGGTTGTTTGTGCTAAGTTTCTTTTAATCCCAATGTTTTGCATGTTGCTTTTGATGACGATTCTCTTATTTCATATTTGTTTTGCTTCCCTTCTCGTTTAAATCAGTCGGCTTCCAAGAGATGCAATGGAGAACGTTTCAAATCCGCCAATCGATATCTCCATCAAAGATCTGCTTCATTTTGTCTTTGAGAGACTGAATGAGAGGTACCACCTGGCATGTGAGAAGAAGAAAAACCCCATTCTTAAGAAAAAAAATGAGTGCATTGGTGGATTAGGTTGGGTTATCGGATTCATTCTTCGGTACGAGGCAAAGGAGCATTAAGGCGGCCAGCTCAATCATCCATCTATTATCTCTAGCTAAGCTTCTATTGATGCACAGGACCTGCTGGCCAAATATATCGTGCAAGAAATTGTTAGTGCTTATGCCACTGCTCGGGGTGCAAGAGGTGCTCTATCGCTACCTGGGGCACCGAAAGCTACTCATGCTTTGTGGCCACCCTGTGAGAGTGTGGTGTCACTTACAACAACTAAGTGGGACTGATGCCTTGGTATAAGGAGCATCAATCTTGCTTGTTATATTTTTCTAGATTCCCTCATCTTTACGTAGTCTCTTGGTGTGGCTGCCTGATAGCCCTAGATGATGACTCGCCTCTAACAAAAGTTGGTGAAAACCCGCCATGGTGTTAGCGGTGGCTGGTTGGTTAACAGCCGAAGGCGACCAACTCCTGAGAGAGGATGGTGTGATTAATTGTCCATGCAGTCCTTTGGAGACCCATGGGGAAGCAACTGAAGGATGTCGTATATCCTTGGATCATTGGCTCGCTACCTGGACAAGATTCAGAACAACTTATTTTGATTGCTTGGGATTTATCAAGGCGAGGCGATACACAAGTTGCTTGCACTGGTGGAGAAAGTGGGAGGATGGAATAGGAGAATACCAATCTTTGTCACGAATTTTTGGATGTCTGGGAGAGATCATTCATGCTCCAAGCTCAAGCCGAGAAGAATCGAGTGAACTAGTTTAAGTTTGGATGAGAATTTTATTATAAGAGACTACTTCAATTTGGTATGTCATGTTTGAAGCGGTAGACAACCTCCTTATAGAATATTTCCTCTCAGGCTAGCTCTCGAAGACCTGGCAAAGCCAAGAGACATGGGAAGAGATTGAATAGATGTAATCCTAATGTCCAGGACGCTAGTTGGCAAGTGTTTCTCATCTAAATTCAAAGGAATCACATTGGTAGGCAACGAACCAACGAGTGATATGTCTAAGAAGAATAATGGCTCCATAATTGGAAGCTAAAGGTTTTACCTTTCAACATTTCCTTGAATAAATAAGGTGAAATGTACCGAGTAATGTCTCTACACTTTATTCAAAACCGAAAAAATTTTATCCTCTTCAAAAGTCAACGGATGGACGTCAAGCATCACCTTTCCTAATCACTGAGGCTCGGTTCGAATTTGAACAATTCCAATCAATTTTTCTATGAGTAAAATAAAATTATTTCTTCCAGTAAGTAGGCATCTTGCTTATAAGACCTAGCATTTTCAACTGTAAAGAAAAATAACCATTCTATCATTTTGAACCTTAAGAAGAAAGGTGTGCTAGAATAGGCCAAAATAATGATTGAACACAAGCGTACATTGTGACCTGTAATACGCTCACAATTGAGTTGACACCAATTTGAGCAAGAACAAGCACAAAGAAGTTTAAAATATCTATCAACTCTGCACATAGAGGGATATGAAACTTGTTTGAAATTGTTTGAAATACACACATATTTCACGCTCATTAATGGTGCTTGGGTTTTTCTCTTTTCTCGGCAACCTCAAAGCCATGATATTTTCAAATACACATTTTGATTGTGCTTTTTCCAGTAAATCACAATCCATTTGTGAAACATTATGAGATCTTGTCATCGAGGGAGTCGAACCCCACTTTTCCAAGCCAGTTGCCATCAATATGAGCAAATCACTAATAAGAAAAAACAATAGTAAGAGAATTTTCAAGAGGAATCAATGATGAAATTTTTCTATCTTCAACTCCTTCAAAAAAATTATGTGATCGATCGACGTTAAAGCATACAACTAAAAGCTCAAGGGGTACGAATTTCACACAAGATTATAAATTATCGTATATAATAAATGCTAAAGACTGATTTATAAAGAATCAAAAGCAATCCCAATTAACTCTCAAGCATAACATTCATTCCAAGAATTCAAACTTTATAATTAAAAAACGGGTACAAACATGGACAATCCTATGCATAAAAAATGAGCAAATATTAATTTTTGATATTCTCCATATTAATAGTCCCATATCAAAGAAAGCGTTAAAACATTATCAACCATCGAAAATAAGGATGTCGGAATTGCCTAATCCAAAATGTCGTTGGAAAATGCTAATTCAACCTCCACAATATTCAGTACCTGGCCAATATTAGTTAATTCCTCCACCAATTTAGCAATTGATTCCTATGAATTCAGATTGATAAAAAATTCCCTTGGTTTCATATTGGCAAGGTTCCCTTGTGCCTCAACAAATTCATCTTCCAGTGTGACTAGTCGTTCTCTTAAATTATTATTGTCTTCCTGGCAAAAACAAATATTGGATGATGTTTTAAAGCTCAACAAAGTCCTTTCAATCATAGCAGGAGCCTCTCCAATAGTTGGACTGATATCCATTTTGGGAATCCATATTTATATTGGCGTGGCAGTTCTAAAGGGGGTCCCAACATCGGTTTCACCCATTCCAAGGTCTTCAATATATTTGTCGATTGATATCTCTAAATGTAGCAAGAGAACATATTTGACAAAAAAACAAGCCCCAAATAGATGAGTTAAGTTAAGTTACCTTTAGGAGATGAGCCAATATCACCCTATTTCAAGACTTTTCCCTCAATAACACAAGGCTTAAGGGAATATCTTCTCACTAAGGGAAAGTCCCTAAACATGATCTACAAGATTGCTAATTGCTTGGCAATATGACCTGAAATCCATTGAACATTGAGATCTTATCACAATTAAAGATAATAATTCCAGAACTTGCAAGAGTAAAATGAAACTAACGCACTCAGAGGGTGGGGCTCAACCAAAGCCATCAAACTAGATGCTCTTAGTTCATAGGACATGTCGAGAAGCTGACTCTCCATTGGATTATTCAAGTCAGAGGAAATGTTCCTAGAAGAACAAGATTTAAGAGAAGGTGGTATTACATTATCGACCAAATAAGTTCCCTATGCTTCCTCTAAGGCCAGGTCTGGAGATTCTGATGTTTCATAGGAAGCTCAAAATAAGAACATTTTATCACAACACTCCAATCCATAAAAAACTTAGTTCTTTATTGAGACTCATCTTCCAATATCTAAACAACCGACTATTTTCTAGGGCAAATATTGCCTTCCATAGGAGAACTTGAAATTTTCATCTCAATGGTAGAAATCTTTCTCATAGAAAAAGACGAAATGTCAAAGGAATGCCTCAAACTTGCTAACTGAGAGTGTGTCTTTCTATAAAAACAAAGGACTTATGGTTCTCCCACAATGTTCTTGAAAACCCGAAAGAAATAACTATTACAATCAATGTTACTTATAGTTCCCAACTTTTCCTTATACTTTCTTTACAGGCAGCTCAAACGATGCAATAATAAACGCACCAGCGCAAGCCACGACCAACTAGCCTTTTTCCATCGAATCAACTAGATGGTTCCTCTTCTATCACAAATAAAAAGTTAGTTGATCTCAACAGACTAAATCGAGAATGTGAAATGACCACCTCTCTTAACAGAGTCAAGGCCCTCGAGAATGTAACACGTGTCATTCAACATAATAATTCAAGAGACCACTCCCTATATGTTCAGCACAAACTGCCCCCAGGAGAAGGTCAGTCATGAATCATCGGTGAATATGAATTATATGACTCCTTCAAGGAAAAAATGGTGTACCCCTAGGTTAAAAATGTTACATTATTTAATCATGCAGAGTTCTCACTAAGATGATCCCTGATCTAAGTCACAAAGCCCAAAGAAAATAAGAATTTCTTGTAACTGCAAAAAAATCAAAGTATTCTTATTCTCTTGTTGTTCTCGCATAACCTGATCGTAGAGCCAAAAGTATTGTGGAACTAAATGTATACACAAATATGATTAAAATACCTAACACAAATTTTTATATGGAGTCTAATATGGAAGAGAATAAGTCATACAAGTTGCATGAACCCTTATCATGGAATCAGATCGCTTTCGTTGAACCAAGCCCATCTTTCGAAGTGGTTGAACTAAGCCCACCTACCGAAGTGGTTGAACTAGGATCACCTGTTGAAGTAGTTGAATGAAGACCACATGTCTAAGTGGCTGAATCGAATCCACTTACCAAAGCCCCTAGATTTACCTCTTCTCCATGGGAGTCCTAGCCCTTTTAGGGAAGGACAATTACCAGATATCATCATCATTATACACAAAGACACAAGTTCATCCTTTTTTAAAAGTATTGTCTGACATCAACTTCTTAGTCTTTTATCAAGACTTTATGGATGAGCATCATACCGTACGAAACATATTTTTATTTTCTTCTTTACGGACTCTCTCTCTCTCTCTCTCTCTCTCTCTCTCTCTCTCTCTCTCTCTCTCTCTCTCTCTCTCTCTCTCTCTCTCTCTCTCTCTCTCTCTCTCTCTCTCTCTCTCTCTCTCTCTCTCTCTCTCTCTCTCTCTCTCTCTCTCTCTCTCTCTGGATCTAGGAGAAAACAATATAATTCGATAAACCTTCCTAGAGCCATTTTTCCCTCTTGCTAGTGCTCTAACTCACTAGTTATATTGAAAAATATTCTCCTAAGCTTCGTATTCATCTTTTTTTTGCTCATCTTTTATCTAAATGTGTTATTGAGTTGTATGTTCTCATAAATAATATGGGACCTTACGACCTAAAAGAATTTGATATGGTTAGTTTTAAACCCTGCTCATTGTTTAACCATCATAATCCATTTTAAACAATTTATTTTTTGGTACTCTCATCTTGAATAGTATCCTTCCCAAGTCAAAGTAGGCAGATTTACATACATGTCAATTAATTTCTACGTTTTTACATATCTAAGACCTAAACTCTAATTTTATATGCGCGAAGATTCAATTAATTGAACATCTTTACTTTATGAGGAACTAAAAATAATTGTTCTTTCTATGAATGATAAATTAGTTGTTGATGGGTCCTTGTCTCCAATTTAGGCATAAATGTAACTATATTTTGCTAATCCTTTTTCATGGCTTCTCACATGATTAAAGGGTTTAGTTATATAGAAGCTCAGCTACCAATTCCTAAAAAAATATACTTAAGAATTAACATCAAGTATTTTATTAAAATTAAATGACATAAATTAAAAGAACTTAATTTGTTGATGAATTGAAAAATAATAAACTAATTGCTTTCAAATATATTAAACTATTTGCACATAATGTGCAATATAAATATCATAAATGAATATTCAAATTAAAAGTGAGTGACAATTTCATGCCCCACTTATTTATCTGGAGAACTTTGTTAATTTTTTAAGTCATTCCAAATTATTTTTCTTGCTATATCTATAAAAAAATGAAAAAAAAAAATTATTCCATCCTCATAAAATTCAATTAGATAAACTTCAAAACAATTCATTTTAAATAAATATAAATAACACTTTGTTATTTATAAATATATTTCATTAATTTTAAAATAAACAAAAAAATAGAAGTTAACTTTAATATTTATAAATATATCCAACTTGCCTCCATTAAAAAACGAATGTGTCTAAGCGCTATGACTAAGGGTCTGTTTGGGGCAGCTTATAAGTGCGGACGGCGCTTTCAAAATGCCGTCGAACTGTTTGGTTCGCGCGTTTCATCAGCTTATCTGAAACTGTGTTTGGATTTTTACACTAAACACGGGCCACGGGTCGACCCCTGTGGCCCGCCCCCCGCCCCCTCTCCTCAAACGAACCCTCCCTTTCTAAACCTCACTTGATACTATCATTCTGAATATCTCTGTAGAATTACACTTCATCTTTGAATTGTTATTTATGTTCGCACGTACACACACACACACTAACTTCCATATTTACCCGCAATACTCAAATCTTTAACATCATATATAAAAATTAGCAATGTTATCATTTTTGAAAGTGAAATAAACATTGTTATGCATAGGTTTAAAACTCCATAATGCTATGTAAATATGAATGTTTAGATACGAGATATGTAAATACATAAGAATTTGTGCTAAATTTCACTATTTATTTTTATAATTCCTTGGAAAATATTACTAATACTTCAGGATGTTTACATATGGATTGAGATGAGACATGAAGAGGTTTTTTTAGTGGAAATTCTCTTAAATATTAGAAAATATTGTAGCTATACAGATGGCATCAAGCATTAATCATTAACATATCTCAACCTCTATAGCAATTATAGTTAAAAAATGTCAAGTGGGTTTTATCCTTGAGACATTATTTTTTAACTTAAATGGCATTGCAGCCATAAAGATGTGTATATTCATTAAAAGAAGATTTTACAGTTAGAAAATAAATCTAATGAGCATTATAAATCAATTATTTCTTAATTTGAATCTTCTTTTTAACACAATGCCTAAATTCCTCTCGGTTGAGTGAATTTCTATCATCCACCTTCGGTGCCTTCCATGACACATGCCATCATGTTGGCAGGCCATCCGATAAGAATACTCCCATTACTTGTGCACAAAGGAAAAGCAAAATTAAGAGATAACATGAACGCATCACTTGGGGCTGTTTGGCTTGAAGCTCGTGAATCGCTCAAAAATTGATTCGAATTTTAGCTCGGATCGAAATGAATGAGCCAATCCACGAGACAAAATTTTCGATCGAATTTTTTTTTAGCCAACCCCAGCTCGGCTCGAAATCAAATCGTTGACAATATATGACTACTAATTTAGTGAATTTTGCTCGAAGTTTGTTAATTGCTCGGAAATTGATTCGAATTTTGGCTTGGATCAAGATTGGAACATAAGAATTTGTGCTAGGTATGTAAATTTGACTATTTATTTTTATAATTCATTGGAAAATATTACTAATACTTCAGGATGTTTACATATGGATTGAGATGAGACATGAAGAGGTTTTTTTAGTGGAAATTCTCTTAAATATTAGAAAATATTGTAGCTATACAGATGGCATCAAGCATTAATCATTAACATATCTCAACCTCTATAGCAATTATAGTTAAAAAATGTCAAGTGGGTTTTATCCTTGAGACATTATTTTTTAACTTAAATGGCATTGCAGCCATAAAGATGTGTATATTCATTAAAAGAAGATTTTACAGTTAGAAAATAAATCTAATGAGCATTATAAATCAATTATTTCTTAATTTGAATCTTCTTTTTAACACAATGCCTAAATTCCTCTCGGTTGAGTGAATTTCTATCATCCACCTTCGGTGCCCCTTCGGTGCCTTCTATGACACATGCCATCATGTTGGCAGGCCATCCAATAAGAATGCTCCCATTGCTTATGCACAAAGGAAAAGCAAAATTAAGAAATACATGAACGCATCACTTAGGGCTGTTTGGCTTGAAGCTCGTGAATCGCTTAAAAATTGATTCGAATTTTAGCTCGGATCGAAATAAATGAGCCAATCTACGAGATAAAATTTTGGTTCGACAATTTTTTGAGCCAACCCCAACTCAACTCGAAATCAGATCGTTGACAATATATGACTTCTAATTCAGTGAATTTTGTTCGAAGTTTGTTAATCGCTCAGAAATTGATTCGAATTTTGGCTTGGATCAAGATTGGATCGAAATAAACGAGCCGGGCTACAAGCCAAAATTTTATATCGAACTTTTTTCAAGCTAATTTTGAGCCGATCCTAGCTCGGCTCAAAATCGGATCATTAACAGCCATAGCACCACTAAAACAATGGATTCTAATTAAAATTCTAGCCATTAATTTGGTACCCAGACGCCTAAACTTCATCAATAAAATTATAAAAAAAAGGATTTCATAGTGATGCTTATACTACTCATTCCTAATTATAACAGTCACTAAATCCAAAAGAACTGAGTGGCACATCTAGTTTCAAAGGTCCACGCAAAAGTCCAGAATTACAATTAAAGAAATTGGAAATGGTAATTGTAATAAATACATCTTAAAATCAGATTCACACGAAGCAGCATACATCAAAATTTGCAGAAGATGGAATATTAAATCCTAAGAACATGTAAAGGACAGATACCCGCTAAGGATTCATGCCACAACCACCACACGCCCAGCAACTTGATCGAGGTCGCGGCGGCCCTGCGATGTAATTCTTCTTCCCCTAGCAGACGAAAATATTTGATAAAACAGCATATACCAATTCAATTATGCGACTTATCTTGCACTAAAAAATAAATACAGCAAAATTCAACTGTAGCAACCTTCTTGTCCATCCAAAATAGTATGTAAGAAACAGAGAAAGCAGGCGATTCGGTTTACTATCTTCCTATGATGACTAGGTCAGGTGTGCAAGCTGATTAGCAGCAACAACAAAAACAATAAAGCCTTAATCCCACTAAGTGGGGTCGGCTACATGAATCATTTTTCTCCATTGCGTCCTATTTAGTGTCATATTTTCATTTAATTCTAATAAATTAAGGTCATTTTTTATACAATAAGCCCAAGTCTTCTAGGTCTAGCCTACCTATCTTAACATACGTCGAATCTAAAACATCTAGATCATCAGATGGTCGACGTTTAATGTGACCAAACCATCTAAGACGACTTTCTCTAATTTTGTCCGTCGCTGGGGCTACACTAACCCTATCACGCATATAATCATTTCACATTTTGTCTCTAAGCATAAAGCCACTTATCTGCCTAATCATTCTCATCTCGGTAACACTTAACTTAATATTATGCTTCTCTTTTAAAGGCCAACATTCAACGCCATAGAGTATTGCGGTCTCCCCACCCTCTTATAAATTTTCCTTTCAGTCTAAGCTGATTAGCAAAGTTAAAAAATATATATATTAAAGTTCTATGTAATTACTGATAAGATGAAAGATTATGCGAAAGTTTAGAGCAGCATAAGAATCAGCAACCCTTTATGAAAAAAAAATATTTATTAGCATTAAATGAAGCACTGACCCCTTCTCATGGGCTTCAATGATATTCATCTTCTCTAGTTGCTGCAGAATATGGCGAGCAATCGCACCACTACTTTTGCAGAAATGAGGAGGCCTGCTACCGTTCCTCTTGCGACCTCCATAGATCTTCTGAAAGCCACCTACTCCAATGCCCTGTCTCAAATAGATCTTCCTTGCCATGGAAGCTGCAAATGAAATAAACAACTTAAAGATGCTTAATTGGAGGAAGTAGTAACGAGTCAATCTTCCAAAAAAAAAAAAACAATGGATGAAATCGATTACCAGCTCTAATGTAGTACCAATCTGGGTCATATGGAGCGAGCTCTTTGAATCTTCCAGTCTTAACAATATCAGTCCAGTGAGGAAGTTCAATCTACAAATAATCAGGAGCACAAGCGAGCAATATTATACTGATATATGGGTGAATAATTTAACATTAGCTATGTAAATTTAAAAAAAATAGAAAGGAACAACAACAACAAGCAATAAAAACTAGCTGCATCCATCAAAACTAACCAGAAAAAAAGATGGCAAAATTGAAAAAAAAAATTATGCAGCGCATAGAGCACAAAACATGGATTTATACATGCATTCCTTAATAAAAGCTGGGATAATTACATATATCCCGAAATATTGCTATCAACAAATCTAGCGCCATGTGATATTCTTGAACTACCGAGCCAATGCATTTACACGTGCCACAATCAAACCATTGAGAATTTGATAAAAATGAAAAATATGGATTTCAGTTTTATCATGAATTTTGACATTTGAGTGAGAATTTCAAAAATGAATGAAAGGGCAAAAATGAATGAAAGGGAAAGGGGTGCTAGATTTGTAAATAGCAATGTTGCAGGTGCTATGTATGTAAAATGTTTACATAATAACATGCATAAGTTTAGATAGATATATCAGCAAACATTCATCTGCTCTCACACATTACAATGCATAAGCCCCCATGCATGTAGGCATAAATCAGTGAAAACGCAGGTGTCCGTCCCATTTAATCAAATCTAATGTTAAATCCACAAGCAAATAATATAAAAAAGTGACCCAATTTTCACACCATTCCCCAAATAAGAAGCAGCGGTCTCATACTGAAGCAACAAGAAAAATAAGGTGAGAAGCTACATTACACAGCTATGTAAGATGCTTGCATAGACACACGTGCATGTACATGCAAAACCAGACAGACAGGAGTGAGCAGAAGAATAAACAGTTCGTGAAATAGCACACATACGGGAAGCAAAGACAAGCATACAGTACAGATACAAATACAAAAAATTCATGCAGACATGTAGAGGTTGTAAATACAGCATTTCTAGAATTACAGGGATATGTACATATTACATACAGAATAGTAAACATAAATTCATTGAGGCCACACGTACAAATGTATAAATGGAGGGATCAAACATAAAGATGCATACGACAACTCAACCGATACATAAAAAAAATAACAACAATTACTCTGTAGACAAGAAAAATAAGGTGAGGACGCTACATTACACAGCTATGTAAGATGCTTGCATAGACACACGTGCATGTACATGCAAAACCAGACAGACAGGAGTGAGCGAAGAATAAACAGTTAGTGAACAAATGCATCGAAGCCACATTGACATCACCTAAACTCAAAAATAGCACACATACGTGAAGCAAAGACAAGCATACAGTACAGATACAAATACACAAAATTCATGCAGACATATAGAAGTTTTAAATACAGCATTTCTAGAATTACAGGGATATGTACATATTACATACAGAATAGTAAACATAAATTCATTGAGGTCACACGTACAAATGTATAAATGGAGGGATCAAACATAAAGATGCATGCGACAACTCAACCGATACATAAACAAAATAACAACAATTACTCAGTAGAGGAACATGCATCCGCATTTCATATGTATAAATGGATGGTGCGGTACATAATTATGGCTTGCACACATGTTGATGCATGCACATTCAAAAAAAAATACCATAGAACAAAGTCACGCACTACAGATACCTACATATTTAAAGTTCAAAAAGCATTAAAATTATATATAGAATAGGCAACGCAAAATATCAAGTGAAAGTATATCCCTATTTTTATTGAAAGAAGTATGCTGCATGCTTTGCACATAGATACATAAATACAAATCCATGTTTTTTGAAAAAATCAAATAAAACAACGCACAACATTTTTTCAGTGTCCATTACAGTTTTGCATATGATCAGAGTGTTTTGAAGAATTTTTTCCAATATAGCTTGCAAAGAATTTGGCAATTGTAACTATTCATTTTAAAGTTCTAATTGTTACAAAAGAACAAGTTAACTAGCAACAACAGATGGGGATAATGAACGAAATGAGGGGATCTATAATTGCATAATGGAAGAAAAGAATATATACAAACTACAATCATAAATCGTTCATAATAACAAACATTACTTACATGTGAAACCATATAAAATAAGATCAAAATCACTTATGAGAATTTAAAGTAGATATCTCATGCATTCTGCATCAGAGATGTTGCAAACTCCTATTCTCTCTATGTATCTAATGCCTTGTAATCAAACGAGAGATTGAATGAAATAGTGCTGGTATATTCAGCAATTAGTGTCCGTTGATAACCAACAGTGCAATCTACCTTAAGGATTTTAAATGGAATCACAACATCATAAGCCTTATCCTAAAATTTTGGAGTCAGCATTATGAATATTCATTTTTCATTCTTTTTAGCCAACAGTTGCCTAAGGTGTTACCATTTCTGCTTTCTAACCTTCTGATATTCATTTTATATGATCTTCCAGTGAGATGCATGTTATATCCTTCATTGTACATGTCCAAACCCAAAGTCTATTTTCAAGTGTTTTGTCTTCAATTTATTCACTCAAAACGTTCATCTAATATAATAACTTTTCATTTTATCCTTCCTAAGTTTGTTAAGCATCCTACCTTAAATTCTCATTTTTGAAACTCCAATAATTTTATTACTACTAAACACACATGAAAATAATATCATCAGCTTGATTATGATTTATTAAATTTATCTTCATCACATAATATAAAATATCTCGACGCATTTCCACATTTTATCCACTAATCATAAATATAAAAGTTGTAGCCTACTTCATATCCCCACTTTTCTATATAACATATCCAATACATGGATTAAAAGGTGTTCAAGGTGCATGTCCAGAGGCATGCCTCATCATGATGTGTATATAAAACATCTCAAGGCCTATTGCTTTTTTCTTAGTTAAGAATGAGGCTCATAACTTATGGGTTGAAGTAGATGCCTTCCGTAAGAAAACAATGTTGTTATATATATATCTATATATATATAGAGAGAGAGAGAGAGAGAGAGAGAGAGAGAGAGATTATTCAAGTTTGAGACATAGTTTTTAAGGAGAGAGAAAGAGAGGGGGAGAGAGGTCTGTGAGTCAAGCGAGAGAGCGAGCAGCTACCACAGCAAAATGGGCGGTCTACAACCAATGAAGAGTGGAAAGTTGTAGTGATGGCTAAGGCGATGCACTTTCTTTAGCAAAACAAATAAGAGAATCTTTTTCTTTTAGAGAAAATCAAATTATTTTATTAAATGCATTTTTCAACTACTATTTATACTAATTTTTACTTTTTTTTTAAATATTTACTTTCAGGATTAAGACTTTATTTTTATTTCTCAGTTTTATCTCTTAATTTTTTAAAAATATTTTACTTTTCATTTAATTTATAATTTATTTTATATTCGTATTTATTTTCTTTCTTTTAATTATTTTTTCAGGGTTAAGATTTAATTTTCATTTTTCTCAGCTCTCTAATTAGTTTTTTTTACTGGTTTTATTTTCATTTCCATTTTTTATCTTTTTACTGATTTTTATTTTAAATACTTTTAGGGCTTATATTTTATTTTAATTTTTTATATTATTTTTTAGTTTACTATAATGATCGAGGACAATAGAAAAAAAGATCCAACTTGAAATATGACACTTAAACCAAAATACAAAAAGGTGCAACAAAGGCTATGTTTACTTGACATAACAATTTAGTGGCAATAGAATTACAAGCGGTGCTAAAAGATTAAGAGATCACCTAGCATGCACATATCTTGAAGATAGAGAATATAAAAAACAGTCAAAGAATGTTAAGAAAGAATGTGCATTTCAAGAAATTTATGCCACTTCAAAAACACAGCAGAAGGAATAACCTAGGAAAAGATTCGAAATAGCTCCTTTGGTTCTCAACATAATAATAATAGCAATGAAAGTTTATTTCCTCCTAATAGAAGAACTCTGAAATCAATGAATAAATTTGTAGCAAATTTAGATGAATATGAATCTCAAAAATTTCTCCTTGAACATCGATAAAAGAGCAGTAGAATAGAGTACGATTAGATGTTACAAGATATCTTCATGAAATTGAAATTCCACACAATGTGGAAGGAACAATAAAGTTGATTCATAGGTGCAGAAGATAAGAATTAGAGTAAATGTTATGAAATTATCAAATGGTTAATTGGACATCAGAGAAAAAAAAACATTATCAACTTTCTTGTTAACAATCCATAGGTGACTTGGTTTAAAAATCTATTGATGCATCAACATTTGTTAAAAATGCATCTCTGGTATTTAAAATGCTTGAAGTAATTGTTGAAGAGGTAAAGGAGAGCATAGTTGCTCAAGCGATCATGAATAATGCAAGCAAATAAAAGGCTATAGACAGGATGTTAATGGAGGAAAAGAGGGACATCTTTAATGCACTTCAAGTGTTGGCCATATCATCATTCGATGCTTGAGAAGTTAGAACACCACAACATATATATGTTGTGCTATAAAAACAAAATAATGAACCAATTTATTTACAATCATTCTAGAGAATTAAACTTGATGATAAAGTTTACAAGTAAGAAATTAAGCAAACAATCATAATAAAAGTTAAATTTGAACATTAAAAGATGCCTTGAAAGCTAATATAAAAGAAAATAACATTGTAAACATTGGAAGGGTTACTAACTTGAGACTAAATTCTTCTTTAAAATCATTCAAAAGAAAGAAGAACATTGAAATTAAACCAAAAAAAAGTCAAAAGATAATTTAATTATAATGAATTATTATTTTTGTTATTCATTTAACATTTTATTTTAAATCATCTTGAATTCTAAGTTGATTGATATAGAGAATAAGAAACAATACAATGATTAATAAGATTTAGAATATAATAATGAGATTATATCATAAAATGATTGAATTGTTACATTTGATAATTCTTTAAAAACATTACAATGAAAAAGATGTCATCATGGATCATAATCTTTATGACAAATTTTAAGTGCTCATCATAAATCTTTATTTAAAACACTTCAGGTTAGCATTGAAAATTAAATTTTACATTTTTTCTTGTTAAATGATTTTCAGATATATGATGTTGAACTAAATTAATTTGATACTGGTTTAGGGCATATTTGAAATTTATTTTCTAAGCACTTTTTCTTTTAGTTCAAACCTTTCATCTCGAGGCTAATCGAGGCCACTCTTAAGCCAAATGCTTCAATTCTCAATGTCAACCATAATCCAAGATACTTAAATATGATTCAATTAAGTATCAATTTGTTTTCTAAAAATATTATTTGATAATAGTTAATATCACGCCCAATAAAATTTTATCACATAATCATTGCTTAACTAATTATAAGCCATCTATATTCTAAATATTTAGTCTTTATTTTTCACTTATTTTAGTAACTATCTCACTAATTAAATATATGTTGCTTATAAAAAGCATGCACCAAAATATCTCATTTTGAAAATATTTTAAAAGTATCTCTATAACTAATACCAAAAAGATATGACTACAATGTTAATCATTAATGGAATCCTACTATAATTGAAAATTTTAGTCAAGTACAATTATTTGAACTTTTACCTACCATTGCACATTATCTTTAATAACTTCAGCATTTTTTTGGCACGACTTTCTATTTTATGCACGCCAAATAAATTGCGAGTCGCCTGAAAAATATCTTCCCAAGATCAATAAAATCTATTAGAAGCTATTAGTATTGATTTATTTCATTTCTAATTACTTCCTAATTTATGTATTTCCTTTTATCTCCAAGTGGTTATTAGGAAATGAATTTATTCCTAGTGATATGAGCGTTATATCTTCCCTATTTTATAATTTATGTAACATTTATTTATATCCCCTTTTCATATCAAAGAAATTATCCTAATCAATTCTCCAAACATATAAAATCAAATAATTTTTTTTATTTACTCTCTATATTATTTTCAATAATTATCTAACACAAAAATACTTTCATAATAAATCTTTCTGTCATAAACCCATTTTGATTTTATAAAACTGATGCTATTTTTAAGCACAAATTCCATTACTAATTGCATCACTTGATTCTTATATCACTAGCATATTCTTGAATATGTTATTCCTAAATAAACATAGATAATCAAATGATTTTCCAAATATTTGCATGCACTTAGGGTCTGTCTGCTTAAGCAAAAAGCATCCCAATAGTCTGAAAAAGTGTCCAAGCATAAGTACAACCAAGAACCCATCAAGGAGTTAATAAAGAGAAATAATCAAGTTTTATTATTTTATTATTTAAATTTCAAATTTAATATCTAAAAGTTTTGTATTTTCAAATTTAGAGACAATTATTTCGCTACCCATTTAAAAAAATGAAAGATAAAAACAATAGAAATGGTTGGCACCATCATCCATTAATGGTCGCCTCTTTTTTCCTCCAATATTTCTCTTGTTCTCCAAATTATACTCAATATAATCCCAATAGATAGGGTTATTTGAATTGAAGTTTCAATTAATGACTTCATGCGTATGCCATTACTTGGGAAAGAAAGAATATTTATCATTTTATTTTCCTTTAAGTTGTTTATTATTTCTCCATAACACCTGTTCTATGATGTTCACAACTCTTTCTCACTTCATAAGTATCTTTTAAGATCAACAAACCAACAACCAAAAAATATAAACATTCTAAGTAACTCTTCATAGCTATTGACTAAGCTAGAAAATACTACGACCTAATCTTTTTATACTCCTTAACATCCTTGTAAACTCATCCAAATCAAATCATCTATTTCAGATCATAAGTATACATCCTAAGCTAACCATCCAAAAGCATTCACAAATTTTCAACCACTGTTAAGCCATTGTCCTAAAAAATCTTCAAAATCTAACTAATCTTAGTATTCCAGCTATCATACCATACTAAACCCCTTAATATTCCACCAAAAATTCCAAATCTCATCTCTAGATACTAAACTAAAATTCATGGCCTTTTATAATCTATAATTTCACTAAAAGACCACCCGCTACTGTCATATTTGATATCAAAGTCAAAACTCAAATTTTTGCAATGTAAAAACAGGATTTTTTTGGTATTTCTTCCCCTTAGGTTGTGACTGGTGGCTCAATCATTGAAATCGTGTTTATAATCAATTTCAGCACCATAATTTTGTAATAGATTTTAGTGAGGATTTATTAGCATTCATGTGAAGAGAAATTTGGTAATTCATTTTCATTTTAGATAACTGTAATGGGGTTTTGAATTTGCAGCTTATGTGTTTTCATTAATATTTTCCCATATCCATTATTAAGTTTCTTATTCCACAATAACCTATATTTTTTTTTTTTTTCAAATCAATCATTTAATTTAAGCTAATCTTTGATTTGGTGACCTAGGATACCACTTTTAAATGGTTATTAGATTAATTTTTTTATTTAGGAAAGAAAAGTAATTATAAAGATTACATTGCAAATTTATTTGATTTTATATGTTTGCAATTTAGTATTTTCATATTTTTATTCTACTCATGTTGCATGCTTATTTTCTATTTCGCTTGTCAATCACTTAATTTTATAAAGTAGAATTTTTTATAAATAAGAGAATAGATGCAGAAAAAAATAAGATAATTGATATAAACAAATATTTATTTTTTATGAAGAAGAATATAGTGGTGTAAAAATATAATTAAGATTTATAAAATCCAATCAAAAAAGTATAAGTGAAATCTCAAGTACAATAAATAGATCCAGCAAAAGAGGCCCAAATAAAATTCTAAGAAAAGGCCCAACCTTGAGCCCTATCAAGGCTCAATCATAGGACCAAATTAATAAGGAATATTTGAAGTTTAGACTATATTATTTAAATTTAGTATTTAAAAGCTTTAAAATTTTAAATTTGGCAGCATATATTGGCAAACCATTTAATAAAAAATGAAAGAAAAAATTATGAAGATAGTTAGCACTACATTAATGACCGCCTACCTTTCTCTCCAAAATTCCCTTCTTTTTTAAATTATGTTAAATATATAGGGTTATTATGTAATGAAGTTTCAATTATCAAATGAAATATTTTTAAGTGAAAATTTGTTCTTTTTTGTTTTGTGCTTGGTAGCTTCAAGTGTACATTTTCCTAGGTGAAGAAAGACATTTAACATTTTTTTCATCAAGTAATTCACTATCCCTACATAATACCTGCTCTACAGCCTTTATCACTCTTCCAACACTTTATAAGTATCTTTAAGCTCAACAAACCAGTAACAAAAGTCTTACAATCATTCCAATTAACTCTTCATAATTTTTTGCTAAGATAGAAAACTCTAGCACCTAATCTTATTCTATATTTTTCGAAGCCCTTACAAATTCATTTATATCAAAACATGAAAATCATAAATACGCAACTTAAGTTAACCATCCAAACATTTTTAGCCTTTTAACCAACCTCTCCTAGAAAGATCTTCCAAATTAGCACAAACAAGTTTTAGTATTTTAAAATCCTTAACATTCAACCAAAATTAAATAGCAAACTAAATACTCGTGGCAATTTCTATTCCATAATCTCACAGAAGATCACCAACCACCATCAGTCATCCAAACATTATTTAAATTTATAGTCTTTAAGGGAGTTGCTCCTCTAGTTCAAATGAAGCCTGAGAATCAACTAGATGTAGCTCAAACTACACAAATTGAGGTAACCCCAAATTACCCTTACCAAAATTAAATAGCAAACTAAATATTCATGGCAATTTCTATTCCATAATCTCAAGATCACCAACCACCATCAGTCATCCAAACATTATTTAAATTTATAGTCTTTAAGGGAGTTGCTCCTCTAGTTCAAATGAAGCCTGAGAATCAACTAGATGTAGCTCAAACTACACAAATTGAGGTAACCCCAAATTACCCTTAGTTTGCATACATCTTCATATATTGTGAAACAAAATTAAAAATTAGGTCAATCAACTATAAAAAATTACTTTAGGTCCTCTAGATCCATCTCAACATAAAAAATACAAAAACTTCACACTAGATTGCTTGAATCAAAGCCAAAACTATGGATAGTCTCCATCTTGAGCTACAGGTAAAAGACGGCGCAATTGCCATCCATTCTACTTAAACGGAATGAACAGCAGAAATTGAATCATATTCTATAGGGTTCAAATGACCTTTGAAACAATAGGGTTAGTCCAGATTGCCCGTTATTTGAATGAACAACTAGAATTTAACCCATGTTTGACCCTTTACAACACGGTTGTAAAATCTCCACCAAATGTGCCAATGTAAAACACGTGCCACATTAACCTATGTTAAATTAATAAAAAATTAGAAATTTAAATAAATAAAAAAATGTACTTTACTTTAAAAATTTATAGAAAACTCAAATTAAATTCAAGAAAAGAAAAAACCCTCCATGAAATTAGTGAATATAAAATGATTAAGAATTCAAGAAAGCCCTAATTTATTTAAAATAGAATTAAACTAACTAAAGAACTGGCAAAATCCGAATTAAATAAAATTAAATGGTAAAAATCAACTCAGTCAAGCTTAAATTTATATAGATGCTCTTTAACGGTTATCCCCTAGGAATTATTTCATTGAAATTTGAAAAAGTAATTAAATTAAATTAAATTTACATAAAATTCAAATAAAATTTGATAAAATATGGATAAATGAATGCTAAAACTAAAATTTTCAGTTACAGTTTAAAACACTTCACGAACCTTTTAAGTCAATGAAAACCTAAATAAAAACAAAATAAGTCACTTAACCCCATTAAGTAAATATAAAATACATAATGAAAAGAAATAGAAATAATCCCTAAAATTTATAAAAAAAATTGTAAAAATTGCAGTGAGTATTTTTGGGCTTAAAAGAGTCTATGGCTAAAACTTTTTTTGTTATCTGTATTTATTTGGTCCAAATATTACAAAACCATATCTTAAGTTTAATTAATTTCATTAATTATCCAAGATCATCTTAAAACTATAAAACTAATTTTCACTAGAAAACACTAGAATTATAGAAAAATAAATTAGAAACAAGAAATTAAATATTTAAATTTCTAGAATTAAACAATTCAAATAAATCTTTAAAAATATAAAAAACATCAATTGACCTCTAAAGAGACCACCCTAAATATCAGAGAAAATTTCATTGAATTTGGAGTTAATTTGGTTGAAAAGGAAAGCCTAAACATTTAAACAAAACCTAAACATTTAAACACTTAAAATATATTAAAATTACAAATTAATTTAAAATAATCTCAAATTTTATGGGGCTTGTTCTTTGTTATACTCAGTTTCTAGAAATTTTCCCATGACTTTAGGAGAAACTATTTATATTTTTTAATGTTTTTATAAATAAAAAATATCTAAAATATATAAATAATATCAATAATATCAATAATATCAAAATAATCTTAATTTTCTATTGGATTATTCTTTGATTGCTCTCAATCTCTAAAATTTTTCTTATATTTTTTAGATATTTTTTTACTACTTTTTCTAAAGTAATATAAGTAGAAATAATAAAAAAACCAAAATAAAGAAATTCATAAAACCTTCCAATGTTGTTTTGAAGGTATTATGGGGTGTTACTATACTCCTTGAGTAAAGTGTACACTTTATTATGCTTAGGATTCCTTGGATAGCAAAGTTCATTTATACGATGAGCTTGTTGTATCTTTGATTATTCTTGAAACCTTAGATCAAATAAAATAACAAAAACAAGAACTCAAATAAAATTCTTAACATCATTAATCACTTAAATGGAAACCATCCCTGAACAAAATTAAATTTCAAGGCAATTTAGAATATTAAAACAACAAAAAAATTAATAAGCACAAACCCTCAAGGCCTAATACACACTAGATGCTAGATATTACACAAGCCTAAGAATTTCTAAGTTAGATTTGTTAGGTTTGATCATTATTTGGAAGATTTTTGTGTTGTGCTGTTATGCGTTGTCATGTAATGTGGTGTTGTGATGTGATGTTGTGTTGTGATGGTGTGATGTTGTGATGTTGTGATGCTATCTTTTGTTGAAATGTGATGTGAAATTTGTGAAAATGAATGCCTATAATAAATTACTCGAACTCTTGTTCCGCATATGTTCAGGCTTAGAGGGACTTAATTAAATATTAAGTCATTTAAAAATACCTAGTTTGCTTACAGATGCTTGCTTAAATTTGTCAAATCCTTAAGCATCACTAATACGGTGGATAGCTTGGAACCTGTGTGCTTAATACTACAAAATGTTTTCATTGAATATAATAGATTTGTTAACCACTATGTTGTAGAAACACGGTTGTAATTTTTTGTATAAAAAAGTAATTTTTAAAAATAGGATGCACATGTAAAAGCTTGTGAGATTACAAAGAAGAAAGCAAACAAGGATGAGCCATAAGGTATAGGCTTTGGAGCAAAAAAATATTTTAAAATAAAGCTTGATGATAGATTGAGTTAAAATCACTAAGTTAAGCTGGAAAGTATGAGGCAAATGCTCAATTGCCATCTTACTATTTTAGTTTTGTAGGGTTATATTTTATTGTGGGCCAACCACATTTGGACTTCTAATATTTTTGTGATAGATTATTACCTGTCTAATGTGTTTGCTTTATATGCGCACTAAACTAGCATACTTCTTCCAAAATTTCTTCACTTGCTTATCTATAAGTGTGGCCTGGAAGTTTATATGCAAAAAGGTTCTAGGAATAAAATTTTTATACATACATGCAAAGAAAAGATCATAAGAAATAAAATAAACTCTAGGGTAACTCTTCATATGAATTGATATTGTATCTTCTCCTTATCTTCATACACTTTTCCTGCACATGAATAGTCTCTTCGCACACATGCACAATAGGGGTCATCCAACTTATGAGGATAAACGCCACTTCTCAAGGATTTGTTAAATCATACTTTTTAAGCATAAAAGTACACATTAAAATTTCATCATGTGTTTCATATTAACATTGTATACTATTATAAAAACATTATATTAAAAAACAACGCGTTTGTTAAATTCATTTCATAGCAAATGTAAACGGGATACTTGACTCCAATAGTTAAATTGAAAGTCTCATTTCATTCTTTAATAAATAACAGTCATAGATATCTTCAAGATTTCTGGTTTAATTTTCCCACACTTGTCACTTTCTAAATTCATATCCTCAAAAAATAATTTCTTTTGAATGTTTGTTTCATACTCCTAAGAATACATGCATAACTAATTCTCTATGTTAAATGGTAAAACCCTCCCAAAATTACTTTATAATCATTTTAAGAAGACTTTTATTTCCTTAAAGTGCATAATGTTCTATTTGTAATAGGATATTTACCGTTTTGCAAATAACTAAAAGTTCACTTAAGTTATGTATTTATGTTGAAAGATTGTAGGCTAATGCAGTATCAAAAGTATATCATCTCCCATTATATTTCTCTATCTTAACACATTACTACCATAAATATTCTCATAATGCATTTTATTTAACCTTTATGCCAATTTAAATCACCTCCCATAAATATCCTTTCTTTTTCAACTATACAAAGAAGTTGCTCATCCATCTCTTCCACAAAATATCTTCTAATCCAATATGAGAAGCTAAGCACTAGCCACAATCATAGTATCCTCACCAATAATTATCTGCATGAAGGATAAATTATATTTTTGATATATGATATTCTTGTTAAATGGTATTCTTGTTAAACATTGCAATTAAACAATCATAAATAACACTTTGCAAAAGCGCGTGCATCATACTATCTTACCAAAACTTTTAATATAAACATGTAGCATAAAGAAAAAAATAAGAATAAAATAACATGGTGATAATTTCAGATCTACAAAAAATGAAGCTAGTAACCAAAATATACAAGAACTATTTCTAGCATACACACATTCAAAGCAATTTTTATGCATGACCCTCATCCACCCATTCAAATGGAAGCAAAAAACTAGTACATTCATCCCTGAAAATCAGCAGCTGCCACAAAAAAAAGGAAGGCAGGTGAGTTAAATTTATAATTACAATGAGGACATTTGTGGCTGAACCTCCTTAAAGTCTAATATTCAAACCAGAATAAATTTCTAAGCAATAACTAGACAAGCACTGTAACTATAAGTTATCTCTTAATGCTTAAACATTTATTGCAAGTTACAGACAGTGGCAAGCTGAAAGCTTAATGCTACCAAGTCACATGTTGCTAGCAATTCAAAAACAAGGAGAACTAGAAAAAAAAATGTTGATAGTTTGTTGTAGAGGATCCTTCAATCAACTTACCCATAGATTCTTCGGCTTTAGTACATTCGAACCTCCACTTAGTCTAACATAAGATTCATTCTAGTCGTGGACAGATCACCCAAGTTCCCCAAGTTCAAGTTCATAAAAGTTCATAAACAATGATTATAGCCCTACAAGCTACTTGCAGTTGTTTCCAGTAGTGGTGAAGCTACATGATATAAAAAGGAATCAAAATCCAAAAGAGAAGGCAAAAATTGAAACTTTATTCCATAATTTTTCCAAATATGGAAAAGTATGTTCGGATTGAACTTAGTCTTTCGCAAATAGGGTGTTTGCAGAATCGAACAATTAATAAAATACACATTCTCAGTTCAAGACTCTTTAGTTTACAGATAAATCTTGCATCAAAATGAACTAGTTCATCTGATTAAACAAAAAAAAAATCAAGAGGCACGCAAAAGAAATATCCATACATACAAATTATAGAACAATAAATAAAATAGATCACAATTGATAAAGAAAAGAGCCCAATCAAAAGCTCCACCTAACCCCAAAAAGCTATAAACTAAAAAACAAAATCTACGCGAAAAGTAAGGGAAGAAAAGCAAAACATACAAAACTATGCATTCATTAAATAAAACAAGCCTAGACCTAACTATATGTATGCATAGCTTCTAAAATTTCTTATAAGAACAATATATAAATAATAACCAAGCTCATTAGTTTAATGAGACAAACTGAAGAGAACATAAAAAACATGGCATTTAACTGTATCAATGATCAATAGCAGAGTTAAAAGTAATATTATCAGTTTCCCTAAATCTTTTAAAATAAAATCACCAAAATCTAGAAGCAGAGTTATCTTCTATAGGATCAAATCAACAAATCTTTGGAATAACTAAGAAAATAATTCAAAAATCAATTAAACCAGCAAAGTTTCTCGCATAAGACCAAAAAATCACCAAGCAAAGGTAATACTTGTAGAAGAAAACAAAGCTATTCTTCTAAAGACGGAACACTTCTAATGGAGAAAAGTTTTTGAGAAAAGTTTTTAAGTAACATGTTTTTAAGTAACATCCATAACTATTGGTTCGATTGTAGAATCAAAGAAATTACTCAGATTTATGTTCTCTGCTCTAAGACTCCGTGAATAATTTAAAAGTATATCTTGCATAAAAATGAATTATCATATTTCATCAAACAAAAACCATGAGAAAAGCAAGAGGGACAAACATACAGCCAATCATGAGCAACTAATCTATTGGGACACAATAACTATTGAAATCAAAGCAAAACTTCAATCATCCCAATCAATTACAAAAGAAATATAGGATGCTGACACAGATAAATGAAAAAAAAAATTCTTAATTATTAAAGAAACTAGCTTGAACGAAAGAATATATACATTCATACAACTCCGATATTAGAATCAGCATTTTGAATAAAAAAAAATTCGGAGAAAAAATTAACCTTGCCAGATCGTTTCAAATGGGCTGAGTAATGGGCTGAGTACGCCTTGACAAAATTCGTGTGGCGACACATCCTTTACAGTTCGACCGACCTTCGCTGTCTCCATGCTCGATCTTCTCTTACCAACTATAGCCGCAAGTAGTTGTTGTATTTAAAGGAGGCTCGCCGAGCGCTCAGACAGGTAATAGGGTTTCTGCCGGAAGGGAGGAGAAAATTTTATATCGGTGCCGAAGCCGCGAGTTTATTGGTGGGTATGCTGCACGAATAAACGTTAAAAAAATAAAACAAATTATTATTTAATAAATGTATTTTATTTTATTCTTAAATGTCGTATAAATGAATATAGAATTACTTAAAATATTATTTACTTCATTAATAAGTTATAATATGATTATTTTGAGGATTACTATTATTAATGTTGAATCTTGAATTGACTTTCAGATATACAGACCTCAATAGTTTATTATTATTAAACTTATCATGCATTGTCTTTCAAAGATACACACCTCAATGGTTAGAGCCGAGAAAGATAGAGAGAATCAAGCGTCTAAAAATTCTCAGTAGATAGATCGGAAAAAAGGTCCTCAGACAGGAGTTCCTTTATTAATCGTCAAGCATTTTATTTATATGAGGTCTTTTGGTACAATTACATAAAGGACAGAGCGATTATGAAAATCGCCCTCAACTACCAAAAGGACAGAGCGATTATAAAATCCATGTCTAAGTCAAAAGAAGCCCTTAATGCAATCAATATGTCGATTTAATATAATATTTGTATTACAATTTCAACTTGAATATGGCGGTAATTAGTCGATCAGCATGTTTAAGTTTGGCCAACAAAGCGATGGGCGTCGTCGTGGTGGTCGTTTTTACCGAGGTATAAGTGATCGGTCGGTCAGCTGCGTTCGGGCAGTTTTTAGAGAGCTTCGGTAGTTGGTACCATAGATACGCCCGTCGACCGGCTTCGCTCGTGGTGGACTTGATTAGTTTGTTGATCTTTTGAATGATCAACTCAAATCATGCCTCTTGAGTTTAATGTCTCGATCGTTGAGTCGTCGTTCTTTGATGTTTGATTGTTTTGAGATTTGTGCCGACAATACTGATGCGTACATATTAGTTCCCCGAGTTTTCCTGCTCTTTTATAGTGAAAGCTACGATAAGATTAGATGAATTATTAAAAAATCAATGACATCAAAATTAAGAATTGATTGAACAATTGGCTTCCTTTAGGTTTCGTGCTTAGTGTGCTCCATAATTAAAGTCATAAACATGTTGTTGCATCTTTTATCGCTAGTTTTTCCATATAGCTGAGGTACATCATGGTTGATGCTACAAATCGGGTCCACGTGGATCCCAAAACTCTAGCAAAAGCGGGCTTCCAGGTCCCAGCCCCTGTAAAGAGAAAGAAAAGTGTGAAGAGAGAAAAACGATCGAAGCCCGAACCTGTTCCAATATATGTAGTTTACTCATTTGATGGCGCTAAGAAACGGTCATTGGAATAGTTTTGCCGAGAAAGCGGAGGTGCATAGTCATAAAAGAGAGAAAATTTTATGAAGAACATTTCTTCAATGGATAGATTCATGGGTATTCTTTCTGTTCCTTTTTCTCTTTTTTTATTTTAAAAAAGGTTGTTAGATTGTTGATCGTCGTATACTTGTTTTATTCAAATAAATCTCTCTCTTGAATCATATAAGTGATTCGGAGAGGAAAGAAACCGAATAAGAAGGGACATATGACAATGACGACAAACAGGATAAAAGAAAAATGTGGAGAGTCTACGCGCGATAAACCTCACAAGAATAGACTAATTATGTCCATCCAAACAAGATGGGGCGAAGGCACCTTAGACCAATATCTGCAAAAAATATCTACGCATACTACTCATAACAGAGAGTCATGTGCATGCACATGTTATGGGGTCAAAAGCACTCACAGAGGAACGTATTTCTACTAGTTAATTACATCTTGAGGGATACCCAAGAATACTCTCGATAAAAGGGGTTTCTCTTAATATTATCATAGACTTGGGGTATAGGCTATCGAAGGTAGGTTATTTAGTGTGGGAAAGTCTTGACGCTTCAAAGCTCATGCTAAGCCATCGGACAGAGGGTGAGTTTCTCACATCTCAAATAGGTAACGACTCATCAACATACAAACCCTACGGAATAACCTAAATCATCTTAACCGGGATATCTTAACATGTCAATGCACGTCTAGGTCATAAGGGCAGAGGACACATTATCGTATCCCAAATGAGCGGCAGCTTATCAGCATCATGCCATCAAGATGATATCGATGAAATCAAAGGAGCGACAGGGCTCAAAATGGCTCAACAACAAAAAGTTAGAGTAGTCTTAAAAAGTAGAGGTAGTTAGGTCAGGGTTCTACGGATCCATCATACACAGCTACTAGAAGCCTAAGTCTACCCAATCTTGAAGTTAGTCGACCCAACACGTCCAAAGATCCCCGATCAGCAATCTGTGAATTGCGTTATCTACGGGGACCTCGATAGCTCTAAGTTCAAAGGAAAGAAACTTTATCCCATGGCCGAAGCTCCAAGAGGTGAGACTTATACCAACTGAAATGACAAGGATGCATCAAGAAAGAAAAAAAGAGGGAGCTTCAGCTACAAAACTAGAAATCTTTCAAACAAAAGGAATTACACCCCTTCTGGGTTGAAGAGCCTTATAACACTCTAGGAGCATTAGACAATCACCTATATATATATAGATATATTATGTCAATTAGATTGGAGAAGCACGGGGACATCTCATTGGGACATGCAAATATGAATGCACTTATCTAAAGCAGTCCTTAAATATTGTGTAGGCCCTATTAATTATGACTGAGTATATTACCATGCAATGCAGCCTGTTTAAAATCTGGCCCAAAAGCCATGCAGAAAAATATAAGTCCAAGTTTTAAAGTCCCGAATATTTTAATCCTAAAAATTCCTTTATCTTATATATTTTTATTAGGATTTTATAGAAAGATCATGATTTTAAGACCAAATGAGCCTGTATTGCATCGTAATTTCCAAACAAACCACATAAATAAATAAAGAGAATAACATGCAATAAGGCAGAATAACAAGTCAAATCAAATAAATAAGAAAGATCGGTACTGTTGGGTCAACAACTTATCCCAGAAAAGAAAAAGATTGTTGAACTCCGCATATACATGTCTGATCCTAATTTTATACATGAATATCAAAAGCATAATTAAGATTCGGGACACAAGTATCTGTGTGCAGTCCTCTCCAGGTGGTTCCCAAGCTAAACGCCTCGAAACCCATGCCCATATTTTATTTCTGCTACATAACTTTCATAGACTCTAAAAAGTATAGAGGAAAAGTGAAAAAGACTCAACCAGCATGAAAATAAATGTTACCGGGAAAGCCAACGCTCAACGAATAAGGAGAAGTGCCTTATAATTGGACGAGCTGAATAGCACCTGCAAGGCTTCCCCGTAACGGTACTTGTGAGTGTGTGCATATAATTAGACACGACTCCGTGCAGCAAAGCGCCCTAACACACTTCCATTCATATCAAGCATGCAAGCACACCAAAAACACAAAATGAATGATGTCTAGCTAGCACAACCAATACAGTAAAGAACAATAGTCAGGCATAAAAAAAGGCTACCTAGCACCCTAAATTCCAGCTCAGAACACCATCTAACGAAAAGTGTCCAACCTAGTACCTAATCGCGCAGGGTAATGTCTCTAGCTATCGTATGAATTTGATGAGGTCACCACGCCGGCCCCATCCTAAAGATCTAAGAGATCTAAAGCACGTCACGGCGAGGGATGAAATTTTGAAAGAGGCGGCCTCACATATGACCTAGCATATATAATTTTAAACGTAGGTGGATATACTTATAATATTCGGCACTGTTGATGCAACAAATACTTCCAACTCCTGCAACCGCCAATCACCAACCACCAACCACCGCTTATAGGCCATCACAACGACCATCGATAGCCACCCGCTCCTGTATTATTACTACATGTGGAACTGATTTTGAGAGGAGTTGAGAGAAATCTAAGCTTCAAATATTTAAAAAATATATATATTTTTCAATTCAGATTTTGAAAGTAGGGTTTGAAGGTAGGTTGGAGTTTTTGTCCTGTATTATTACTCGTGCGGAATTGATTATGAACATTAACGACCCAATTTAGAGTTGAGTTGGTACCGACTCAAATAGATTTAGTGCAGGTTGAAATCGGCTCGTGGCTCATTGTTTTCGATTTCGAGCCAAGCCAGTTCAAAATTGCATCAAGCTCGACCCAGCTCAAAATCAAAAACAGCTGGCTCAATTTGAATTATTTGGATTTACTTTAGTTCAAAATAGCTTGATATGGCTCAAAATTGAAACTAACCAGCTCAAATTGAGTTATTTGTATCAGTTCTAGCTTGAATTAGGCTTAAAATTAGCACCTCTTGTTACATTCAAATTTATTTATTATTCTAAATATAATTTTTATAAATAAAAATTATTACAAACCCCTCTCGAGCGCCTATGTATGTATGGCTCGAAATTGGCTCGAATCGATCCAAAATTTTGGCTAATAACTCAGCCTATCTATTTCAATGTGATCCAAGTTAAAATTTGAATTAAGATGTGATTAGTTATAATATTAGTACGACGTTATCTTTTCTGATTATTTTTGGCTGTTTGTGTTAAATTTAATAACTCGGCCTGTTTATTTCTATGAAGGTTTGCAGCATCACATCGACAATATACTGGAAAAGTGAAAGCAACAAGTAGCAAATTTTACCAAATATATCAAATGAAAATCGGAAGGAGAGAATTGCTCTATAGCCTAACAGTGTTGATCATGGCCTGACTACGATGGCACAAACTTTTGACAGGACATGTTCCAAGCGCAGAAAAACAACATCAAAATTAATTCATTATCCAATTTGAAAATTGCATCAAATTATAATTTGAATAAAAAAATGGTGGAACAGGCACAAGCAAATTGATTAAAAAAAAAATTGCCAAATTAATTCCTTGACTTTTATAGGGGAGACATTTTAATCTCAGAATCTATAAAAGTCTTCATTTAGTCCATGTACTCTCTAAATGAGGGGATGAAATAATCCTCTCTGAAACCGTTTAAACCCATATTGAAAAAATATGTGAACTAATATGATGGTTTTATAGACTCCAAAAGCATGCATGACAAATGACAACTAGAGAGATTTTTTTTACAAAAGAAGCCATCAAGGCACATAAGAATCAGTAATACCAAAAACAAGATCAGAGCATTTACAGCATTAATCAGTCTCTAAAGCCTAGAAGTAAAACTTAATCCTAGTCTCAAATATCATTTGCATTTAAAGTTTGCTGACGCAAAATAGAAGCAATTTCAGTTGGTTACAAGCACATCCCAATACTGAAAGGTCCGCCTCATTCAGAACACCACGCTTTAAACTAATGATACCAAAAACCACAATTTCATCTCAACTGCAGATTACATAATCATGTTATTGTTCTTAATATAGAGGAGCACCTTGTCACAGCAGAAGTAATATTTAAACCTTAAATCATTAATCAAAACTTTCCAACATAAAATTAACAATCGCCCTTCGAAGTTTCAGGATAATTCATCCGAGAAGTTAACAGCCAAATCCCAATAGTGAGGAACGCCAGCATCAGCAAACACTTTTCGGGCAGCAGCATCACTTCTGCACTGGTGCAGAAGGAATCTATTAAAGTTTGGCTTAGCCGTGCTGCCCTGCCATACAAGAACACACTTATTAAGACGAGCCGCCTTGTCCTCATCTCCATTTTCATCATCTGCAACAGCAGCTGCCCAGTTAATTCGCTTCAGCATCAGCTTACCATACCTTTTAATGGATTTCCGGACCCCTTCAACAACCACGACACTCAGACCATCAGATATCACCAAACATCCCGTGAGGCGGTTTTCCTGGGCATTCACATCAACCTTAAAGCGTGTTTGAGGATGTGAAAGGTCATCAATTCTGTAGACAGAAACAAAAGTCTCAAGCATGGAAGGATCCTCAAAGAGCTTTCTCTCTTTCTTCTCACGGCGCTCTTGTGGAGTAAGCTTGCGGGCGATATTTCTATCCATATGAGCTTGCTCACGCTCAAGTGCAGCAGCTCTAACTTCCTTTTCCATTTTGGTTGGATCCTGGGTAGCCTCAGAGGAAAGGACTTTCATGAGGTTGCTCATCTTTATTTTGGGTTTTGGGGGTTCAATCAGACCTTGCCTTATCATCTCCTGCCTATCTCTTTCTTTGGCAAGTCTTCTCTGTGTCCTGAGTTTCTTCTGCTCTTTCTTGGTTAACTTCAAAGGCTGGGGCGGCGGTGGAGCAGGCTCTGCTGGCGGTTCGATTGGACGAGGGTGCTCGACATAGATGGTTATCTTCTCTAGGTTCAAATTATCTTCAGAAATATCTTGATAGGTACCAGAAGGTAAGTATGATTTGTCCCTGATAAAAACTTACAACTTTCAATAATAATTTGTTTGACAATAAAAGCAAAATCATGTTAATGTGAAGGTATTTGAGGCCCACTGGTTTGTATCTTCAAGAGCACAGATTCAAGCCACACGCTTCACAGCACACGCCTTTTTAAAAACAGTAAAATAAAATAAAACACTAATGTTAAAAGCATTGGTCACTTACCACCATTCTAATTCAGGAATTTCATCCTTCTTTTTCTCTTTGAAAGTTCTCTCGCCAATTGCAATTAAATTTGGGTTATCATCAGGTTCAGCCTTTGCCTTTGCAAGCTGTGACTGCTTTACCTTCAGTTCCTTTGCTTGGGCTTCTCCAAATTGATTCTGTCAGAATAGGCACTAAATTAAATTCATTAAAACAAGTTTAGAAGTTAGGCAAAAAGCAGTGACACAATGCTGATATTACCTTGATTTTCATAACCTCTGCCTGCTTTGACCATTTTCCCTCCTCCACAAACTGAAATGATGCCCTTTTAGGCCTCAACAGCTTTTCTTTATTGATACCTATACCAGTATCAAAATGTGCATTCTGCTCTGGAACAGCATCAAGTTCTGGTCTGAGTATCTGAAAAGCCTCTTTCTTCTGCTTATTTATATTAACCTGGTTAACAAAACAAATGTAAAGTTTCTTTAAAAAAGAATATTACCGTGAATTACAAATGAAATAAATTGATATCTACATACCTTCAATGTGCTAAGATTTGTCGCCTTGGGTTTGTTAATAACATTGCCGTGCTCATCTATTTCTCGCCCCTGGGCATCTAATCGCAGAACTGGAACTTTGGTAGATTTTGGCAGCAGTCCAGCATCAGTCACAGCTGACCCAGGAAACATATTTATGAGAGGTGCAAAATCAGGATCCTGACGAAATCCCATTCGTGCAGCAAGCTCTTGTGCACGCTTCACTGCCTCATAACTAGCTGCAGTTGCAAGGAGAGGTGCGTTACCCTCACGACCTGCATTTAATGCATTCCCAGATGGTGCAGACCCAACAGAAACATTTGGAGCAGATGGCATCTGAATAGGCATTGAAGTAGAAGCAGACGAGGAAAAAGAAGCACCATGTCTACTTGCAGCACCTGAAGGTTTCAAAGATTCTGCGTGAAGACTATCAACATAACCTGCACTGGACTGCTTATTTAGCTGTGAAGTAAAACAGCAGAAAGATTAGGCATGCCAACATCTTACAAAATTAATTCATTACTGTAGTACCGTACAGATCATTTACCACAGGAAGCTTCTTCAGCTTTTCCGACAATTGTTTCTGTATTTGCAAAGCTTTCTTAGCTTTCGCTAAAGCATCGCGAGACAAGCTGCCACTTTTGCCAGCAACTGAGGATGCCATTCCATCTGTACTAGATTTTCCAGTAACCTCATCAGATCTGATAACACTAACTCCCTCATTTTCATTGGTGGCAGTAATTAATGATACCTTAGCATGTATGGAATGAGAATTGGATGAAGTCTTGGAAACCTTTGACGCTACAGCAAGTGGTTCCTCAGCAAAAGCCTGCATAAATAGAAAAGAAAAAAGTACATTACAGAGATGGCAGAGACAGAGAAAAGAAACACTAAGCATCATAAGGTATCGAGAAAAGGTCAATAAAACAATTTATAAGTGATGCTGAAGAACTTTTGAGCACTCGAGTTTTAGAAAACTGAATCCATGCTGCCAGAGCTGGGGTGCCAAATGAAGTCTGTCATTCCCGCGTATGGCACCAAAAATAATTCTTGATGTGATGGATTTGGGGACCAAATGAAATCCGTCATAAACAAGAATTCAATAAAACTCATTTCATCAAAGTGGGAGTTAGATGAAGATAACAATGCAATCTACTTAATTTACAGATCAAAATTAAACCGAGAGTAGTACTACACTCGCCAAATAGATTCACAATTAAAACGAAGCCATATCATTTGCAAATAACTAAAGCTACAAAAAGAAATGCCAAAGATACTTTGATCACTTCAATAACTGTTTGTTAGATAATCTTTGATCCAGTATGCTCCAGTAAGAAGATTTATAAAGTATCCGACAATTTATTCAGATAAAACATACTTTCTATAGATATGAATTCCTCAATCCAAACATAAGGGTTTGTCAGATATAAAATCTTTGACATGCGGATGAGATTGTATCAAATAAAGGCTGATACTCATATCATAATCCTTTTACCAAAACATACAGTTTAATCAGAAATATTTTTATAGTACACCAGATGATTTACGAAGATCTAAGATCTTCAACTCTAATAAAGGCTTCGTAAACATCACTAAGGGCATATATTTATATAATTAACCGCTAAATTTGATTTTAGTCACATCAGCTGAAACCAAAAGTGTGAACTTGTCTAGGGTTTTATTCATAAGCAAGATGTTATTGCGTGGGTCCAGGATTACAAAGCAAACCTCAGTTGACAGACAAAAAGAGATATATAAACAAGAATACATCAAAAAACACTTTAATGATAGAAAGTTGCGGTGATCATTGAAATAGTATTAGACAAGACTTCCATGTCGATTTAATATGAAAAGAGTTGAAAAATACTAATGACAAATGTTAAATCTAAAGTGATTCCTATTTAATTTAATTTGATTTCAAAATAAAAACTTTAATACACATGTAACTCAAAATTGAGAAGGAAAAAAAGCACCCATACAACTCAAATTAATTAATGATTGATATTATTGATAAACGTAGTGGTAAAAAGTGGTGAAAAGTTTAAAATAATACTACACCAACCACATTTCAGCATATATCCTCGTAAACTCCACATAGCATTGAACTTCAAAAATTTATTCCAAACCTCATTGTCCCCTGTTAGAGCTTAACTATCTTTGGAATTGCACCCTCCAAAACCTTTTCAAACCCCAAAACACTTCCATTGGTTCCCCTACATCCCCTCGCGCCAAAAAAAATAATCACCAATAAGCTACACATCAATAACCACCATATTCATTGCATAAGTTGGTATCAAAGCCATGTAATAGTAGAATTTGAGGGGCCTCCTCCTTATAGTGGACTTCGTGGCTCAGCCACTAAAATAATTGTTTGGATCATTTTTTTTCATCCTCCATCATTTTGGTATTATAGATTAAACAATGTTTATTTCCATGCATTGGAAATGAGTTTAGTAAATCATTTTTCTATTAGAATTTTTTGTTAGTTTTTTAAACTTGAATGTGTTCTTTTCTTGTTTTTCTCTTTCTAAAATTCCCATCCCTAGGCTTATTTTTTTATTAAAAAAATAATCTTATTTTTCAATGAATTTTTCTATCAGGTCAATCCTTGATTTGATGACATATTTTGCACATTTTTAGGTCAATTATATTAGAATTTTTTATTTAAATTGGAAAAGATAAAATGGTTATCTAAGGTTTGCATGCTTTCATTCTTGTCATTTGAATCTTATTGTTAGAATGATTCATTTATATTCACAATGACTATTTGCTTTCCTAGTTCTTTTCAATATCATGTTTGCCTGTTGCATTTGTATTTTCAAATTTCTTTCCAATATCACCAAATTTAATTCTACCAAAAACTATTCCCAAAGAGGAGTTGTTGCAGACCAATACTTGACTACTCTGATATTTCACGTATTATCAATTCTTTTGTTATTCCAATAAATTTAATTTCATGTGTAAACATTGGATGTTACATTTCACGTAAGAATGTTACAAAAAAAAAAAAATTAATGAGCTAGAATTATTATCTAAGTGATAAACAATGCAACATCGCCTAAGTGAGGTCCACAATATCACATCATCCGTACACTTCACTTGCCAAATCATCAAAATCCAACTCGTAGCAAATATAGTCTCTTAAGACTTCTAAATAGTTGTTCCATCTTCCAGCAACTTCATACAATGGATACAACAGAGGGTTATAAAATAAAAAATAATGACATTGATGCATTTACTATTATTTGTCTATCATTTAATTGTGTTATCTTCTCCTTATGTGTAAAGCTTAAGCTTATAAATACCATAGAATCTATGAAAAAAAGGCAATGAAGTAAAATAGCAATTATTTCGAAAACACTTTCCTTTCTACTTGAGTAAAATTTAGTAGCTAACAACTTAATCTTATGTTAATGACCTTGAATATATTTGTGTGTGTGTGTGTTTTCTTTTTTCTTTCTTTTTTTCTTTTTTTTTTTTTTGCATTTCACATCTACGCTCCCCTTTGAATGATCTGAAGGTTATCTCTAAGCTCCTGAACTTCTACAATAACTTACAAATAAAATACTTAAACCACTCAAAATTTGTCCAAACTCAACCAAACGGCATTCTAATCACCCTAAATGACTCCATATCCTTATTTCGAACAACCCCAACTTTCAAAAAGATAATTACACACATCATATCTCAACATATAAAGCTCTCTTAAGCTCCACACAGAAGCAGCCACCAAAAAATTAGCTCAAAACCCACCATCACTTAACAGATTTTAGCTACCTTTGGATCTCTACCTTCCAAAACTCTAATTCACTTCCACTGTGTTCACCAACATCTCCTTACACCATCATATCCACTGCATCACACTAACCCCAAACCTCCATAAATAAAATGATAACAACCATCAACTTTAAAAGTTAATAAAAAGTTTAAATTACACATACAAACTTGGTCCTATTAGATTTATTATGATCCAATCCTATCATAGCCGCCTAACCACCCTTAAAGAAAGCTCTTGACAAGTTAGTCTTCATTCAAAATTTCAAACAAGACCAAACTTCCATCATAACTCGAGGGACTGGCACATAATGTTCTAAGTTGAATATTCCTGTTAACTAACAAGTTTTTTTTATTTTTATGTTTTTGTTATAAGAGCTGCATGATGAAGAAATTGTGGGTAGCACTTGACGCGCTATAAAAAAAAAAGATACTCAAACTAAAGTGCATACCTACATCTTATTTATTCCACAAGCATCATGGGGGTCAGACGTTAGAATATATTCCGTCTTACTATCGTCTAGAACTACTTGATGTAGCATTTCTTCCTCTAGTAGATGAATTCTCGTACTGCTAGATTTTCTTTCAAAGAAATCAATTATTACTACAAAAGTTCTTGATAAAGAAGTTTGTTTTGTAAACTACGCCTGAGAAAATGTTATGAGAAGTACTTGTAACAAACATCAAAGAGAGTAAGCTTTAAATTCAAAAAATAAATACGAGAATTAAAACTGATACTTGTGAAAAAGATATCTGAACCATATATAACCAAAGAGCAACTGTAATTTACTCGCCACAAAGAGATTCCAAGTTGTGTCAAATTTACATAAAATAAAGAATACTAACAATCAATAATAAATTATCTAGGAAAAATTCAGTCAAGGATAGTACTTAACAAAGAAATATAAGCCTCAAACCAATATAAAGAGATGAATTTTCCAGGAATTCGATAGTCAAACCTGTAGTGCATTAGAAGGAACCACGAATCCGAGTACAGCTAAAGATTTCAAATTAAAATATAAAATTTTAAAGAAACAAAGTCTAATTTACAGGCATAAAAACATTTAATATATAGACTCATCATCCTAATTGCCAAAGTTAGTAGATATGGTTGACCAAGAAACAGCCCAAACTAATTCAAAATAAAAGAGTTCAAATCTTAAATATAATCAAATCTAGGCCTCACACCAGAATTATATAATCAAACATGTAACTTGCGTTAAGGATTTCAAATTCAATAGGCACGCACACAAGATTGAAAATTAGAATAAGAAATTTAATAACTTAAATTGGATAATGCATCAAAGCAATTATATTTATAGACAAATCAAGATAAAGTTAATAGATATGGTGGGAAAAAGTCAAACCAGTCCAACTTCAAATAACAAAAGCTCATATTTTAAATCTAATCAGGAATTAAAAAAGCCACTAAAATCCCGTGAATAAAACTATACAAGTAATATACAACCAATGAAATATAACTCAAAAAGTAGCAATCAGCTATACCATTCAAAAATAACCATTACTTTCTCCATTAAATGCCCTCAAGAAGTAAAAATGTCACAACAAACAAAAGTGGAGTTAGCAATATTGATGAAGCAGAACAACAAAACCATAGTATGCAGTATTCAAAAATTTGCAGATAACTAAACCAACCCCATAAATAGAAACAGGTAACGGTACCAAGCTCAAGTCCCCCACAGCATTCTACCCAACTTGAAATATTCAATTCTAACGAATCGAGCTTTTGATATTGTCCCCATAATGACAAACAAATAAGAACCATAGGAAGCACTTGAATTAGCCCAATGATATCGAAGAACCAAACCAAAATGATCTCACAGCAAATCACATATACCAATCTATCATTAAGAAATAACAAATATATATTTTTTCAGGCCATCATCATAAACAAGCCACAAAATACCAAGACTACAAAAAATAAATCAACCAATAAAATAAATAAATTAGCTCAAAACATTTTGTGATGTTCCTAACTAGAAGCATGAAATTTTTTATCAAATCTACACAGCTTGGATAAATTCGGCTCAAATTTTAGCATTTTATAGTCACCAAGAAAATCAGGGCATAAATTTTAAGATTCCTACAAAGACATTATTCATCACAAGTACATCTTGCCAATGAACAAAATATCTCTAGAATTCACTAGCACCAATTGACATAATCCCATAATCTAGAATAGCCTCGAGAAGAAGCACTATATGTATCTGGCAAAGAGTTGAAGTTTAATTTATAAAAGGAGAGTTGAAAGAGAGAAAACCCAAAAGAATTGATAATATGGTCATGAAATAAAACTAAATCAAACACTTTAAAAGAAGATTAATGCAAGAATTTCCTAAATTTTTCAAGTTATATGTAGTTGTTCCAATTCGTTGAAAATTTTAAATGGTCCTGCCATTCTTGCATTTAAATTCTTGAAAGTTCCTAGCCATGATTTTATTATCTTCTTTAAACCCCATGTACCGTTTGTTCATAATATAAAGCACGTAAATGCTAGCTAAAAGATTTTGTATAGTTTCATGCAAAACATGCATACATTGTGCAAATGTACTAGGCCCGTACACTATAGAAAGTTCAATGATACCCATTAGATTTTCTATGTTGAAACCTTGTGATAATCTCAAAGGGACTCATGCTGGTAGACTTACTAGTAACAAAATTGCATGGTAACTCAATTTTAAGTAAATATTAAATCCAGTTCAAATGCTTGTTCTTTAATTAAATAATGTAATACATCTCCCAAACCTCTATTTACTACAATTTATCTACTGCATTGTGGGCAATGAACAGTTAAAAATTTAAGCTGTTCACTATTTTCCTCCAATGAGTTTTTCCATAAATAACTATTGAATCGTATCTCCCTATCAAAACTAAATTTTTCCTTTTAGGAAACCCATATATCTTACACATCTCATTAACTCGTAGTTTAGTAAGATAAGAAACATAAATATTTTAATGTTATATTCAAAGATGATCTACCATATTAAAAAAGAAAGTCATTCTTTCTCAATGATTGTGGTAAACCTAACATAAAACTAACTACTTTTCAGGGCTCAATAAAAATAATGATAATGCATGCACGTACAGGCCTTATGATATGTTTCCCACATTAAGTAGAATAACAAGTTCTACACTTATGTGCAATGTCCCCTTTTAGATTTGGCCTCAAATATATATCCTCAGTCATGAAAATAATCTTATACATACCAGAAAACCAGTTCCAGCATGTAGGTTTAGAATCGAGTCTCTCAATGATTAAAAAGAAATGCAAAGAAGAAATCACTTAAACAAATAATCAACTTAAAGCATGAAATCATTTTAAAGAAAAACTAGATTATTATTGAAGCCTTGGTAAATTTCGCGAATATCCTTAAAATTAGCAATTTATATATGATCAAAGTAATCATATAGTTTTAACCCAGTTTTAACATCCACTGTATCGAATGATTAGAAACTTAATGCGTCAACAAGTTCATTTTAGTTCCAGCATACTGTTCAAGGACAAAATAATATTCCAATAAAAACTCAACTGAATTGGTATGTCATTATCCAACTTCTTTTGAAAACCCAAATATTTCAAAACATGATCCGGGTATGATACAAATTCTTCAAATAAAAGAGTACAAAAATGCCTTTCATACTTTAAAAATTGATGTATAACATGATTCCATTTGTCATGAAAGAATGCAACAAGACGCCCTCCTAACTTTAACACGACTCCAATATCAACACTAGAGGTGCATCACAAGAAACCTCAAGCATTAAAATCAAGTAGACTTAAGCATAGCTGCATTTTTAAGTCTTTATTTAAATCTCAGTAAAAGAATGTTCAGCAGCTTTAGTGGATATGAATTTGCCTTTCTTCATGCACTTTGTTAATGGATCAATGATGGTAGTGAACTCTTTAATAAATTATTTATAAAAAAAGAGTCAGACTATAAAAACCTTAATATCATGTGTATTAATGGGCTTTACTCAATCAACAATTTCTTTGACAATGTGAGAACCAATAGATAATTTGTCCCTATACACAATAAATCCTAAAAATATCACAAATGCACTGACAAAGGAACATTCTTTCGACCCAGATAAATACATTCCTACTAAAAAAAACCACAAATACCTTCTCAAATGTGCCAAATAATTGTATCACATCTTGCTAAAAATTAATACATCACAAAAGTAAATAAAAAAATTTGTCAATAAAATATCACAATATATAATTCAATATTATAAAAAAAATGTTATATGAATTGGTTAATCCAAAGGGAATACCAACCATAATAATCTATTTTAAGTGTTTAAAGAGTTTTCTTTCATCACATTCCCTCCTTCTAACTTGATGATAATTATTAATCAAATCATCTTTAGAATAGATCCCAGCACGATGTGTCATATATACCATATTATCCAAACAAAGTATAGAAAATCTATTTTTAATGTTAATTTGCATGGTCGTTATATAACATACATACACACACCAACTATATCTTTTTAAGGTTTAAGCAAAATATAAAGACAAGGCTTCATGCTTTCCCTAATAAATCTCTTCTGAAATAATGTAATTTATCTCTTAAATTCAATATGTTTAGTTTGATTCATCCTTTAATAAGTTAAATTAGGCAATAATAATCTAGATCTAAATCAATAAGAAATTCATCAAATAAATAGCTTTAAAATCAATCAATATTTGATCATCAAACAGAACCACAACCTCAAACAATCATTATGTGACTCAACAAGCACCAAGCCATATATGATGCTCTCATGCTTACTCTCATTTTGAAATTCATGGTTATTTTCACATCATTTGGAAGAAAATATTAATTTGTAGATCAAGGTTACCCTTAGGCACCGTAGGTTTCAAGCTTCTATTTCCTCGTTAATCATAAAACCCTACACGGTTGAACTCCCAAAAATATGTAGCATCTAAAATATAAGGCAAAAATCTACCCAGAAAAACAAGAGCAACATCCATTAGCACAACGGATTCTACTAGTATAGATAATTAATTGAATCATACTTGAACACTTTTGAGATAAAAATATTTTTTTTAATTATTTGTGATACTTTATGATAATTCAGATTTCAAATTCATGCAATCTATAGATAGACACAGAATTGATACAACATTCTATTATGAGTATCCAAAAATCTTCCTAATGTTAAAAAAAATGTAACAATTCTCCATAAATCATATTCAACATTAGAAGTAACTCGATGCAACATATGATATTTAAGAAATATCAACTTGAACATTCTCAGTAAATTACTCATCAAATTCAATAGCATCATCGGAATCCCAGATTTTAGTATCATCCTTGATCCTCCTGCACATTTATATGCAAAATCCTACTTTAATACTCATTAATGTAATGACCAATTTGATGTCATCTAAAAAGGGCTTGGCAAAAATCTAAAGCCCAAATGCGCAGGCAATTAATCCTTTTAGTATCCTTAATACTTATCGCGTAAGATCCAAGAGATTGGACTTAGATGCTTTAGCAAAATGAAGCCCTTCCTAAAAATATATAGTAACTACTAAAACCTAGAATTCCAAAATTTACTCAAAATCTAATGCAAACTAAAAAGTATGCTCAAAGTATAGAATTAAGCGAGATATCATCTCTTTTTATGTCAAATCTCAAACCATACCTAAAACTAGAGACCGTGCTTCTAAAATCTTCAATTGTTTCAGAATACAATAGTGACACTTCGATTATGTTCGCGTGTTCAATTGCAAATATCGACTCTTGTTGAATAAATTAAATTATAAAGTAAAAAATGCTGATAAGAAAAACAATTTTTTTTAATTTCTTTCATTTTTACTTCTTTCCCCTTGTGTGTTTGTTCAATAAAGTTTATTATGCATAATTAATTTCACTTTTGGAAAATATTGTTTGTAATTGTTAAGTTATGATTTTCCATTCCAAAAAGTTATCCAAATGCAGTACTTGATTAGTAAAATTTTCAGGATCAATATTATCATCAAAAGTAGATATTGTAATTTTACCCTTCTTATTATTCCACTTATAACCTTTTTTTTTTTTTTTTAAAAGTTTGTGATTTTCATAAGAATTGTAAGTAAACACTCCTTCTTTCTGCTAACACTATTAACATACAATTGAATTGGCTCAGCATTATGGTTGGAATCAACTTCAAGATTATGAACAAGAATTTGTTTAGCTTCCAATATGTTGATTCATGCTTTAACTAAATTAATGACATCACACAATTGAATTTGTTAACTCAATAATTCAACCAATGATTTTGCAAAGGTTGTTGAAATCTCATGCATTCACAATCTGCTAGCTTATCCTAATAGCTAGTCCCACTTCTAAGTGTTGCGTTAACATACCCAAAGCTATGATATCAATTTGATTTACAGCAAATAGTTTAAAAGCAGGTTGGGACATATGGCAAAGTTGACATTCTATTTCATATTTACTTCTTTCTACCAAAAACAAAATCATGTAGAAGGCTCTTTGACCAAATAAGATTATTAGAAAGTTAAGACCCAGTACTTAATGAGCATTAAAACTTTTTATAATGTCGATAATAGTTAATATTATAATTTTTTACATAAAGACCTATATTTCAAAAATTATAAGTATAATTTAACATTTCAACTCATGATCACAAGCAGATGAGATACGTTCAGCTAGCTTGGATTTTTGTTGGGTTTTCAAACTCAGCTGAGTTACAATCCTAATCCCAGGATGCAGGTGGTCCAACATTGTCACGTGTTACCCATAAGACATCCATATGTTAGCCACAAGCCATTCCTCATATATTCCATGACATCACAATGCTAGTCGTGCCACCAATATGAAAAACAAATAGGTCATCTACCGCGCAAATAACAAGGGCTGGCGCCCTTCAAAACACTAACATAGGGCCTTGTCTTGTTGCAATGAAATACAGATTTAATCTCAAATGGAATATAGATATAGTAATTAAACCACAAAAATAACCCATTTTAATTATGTAAATTATTCATATCAAATACTACATCCAAGACATTTGGAAGGCTAATAACCCATTTAAAAGAAAAATCAAAACTATCAATTTAAACTTGTATCTATGTCTATACATATGAAACTAAACAATATCATCAAAATTCTTCAAAGACCCTCTATAAAAGTATCAAAGTGTGAATTTGCACTAATTATCAAACAATAATATACAAATACTAATCAACCAAGAAACATTTTAGACACTACAAAGATAATCCCCATGCAAGCACATGAAAATAACTAATTTAGAATCCGTTTGAGACAGCTGAAGCTTTTGTAAAAATGGTTGAACAGCTATTGCGTAGCGAGCAAATTTTGTGAAAACTGCTGAAGGCATTTAAATATTTTTATTTTAGAAAAAAAGGACAACTTTTTTACAGCTACTACACAGTAATAGCTGTGGTTCTCATAAACAGCTTTGCACCACAAAAATTTCTGCAAAACAAGAAGAAAGTAGTGGCCAAACAAAGCTATACAGTATGTTGATCCATAAAGACCCTTAATAAAAGTAGCTTTTAAAAAGATAAATTTTATCCACAATTTCTATTTAGCTTTGTCAAATATAACTTTTCTAAATCATGTTCTAAAAAAATATAACAAAATTGTCTAATTTTTCAGCCAAACAAACACTACAATTTTACTTTTTTCTGCCACACATACAGTCCAAAAGTAACCTTAAATTAATCCTAAGTGTATCTCGATTATGTGTAACATATTTAAACCAATGAATAATTATCCAAATTAAATAAACCCAAACAACTGGAAAGCTATTATCTCACTTAAAATAAAAATCACTAATATCAACAAAAAATTATACCAACCTCTATAATAATGCATAAAATCAAATAATACAACAAAAAATCTTCAAAATCACCAAAATGCACCTTGAAAGCAACTATCAAACAATAATATCCATAAAATTTGGCAACAAAGGAACTAGATCGCACGGCAAAAGGTATCCCAAAAATATCTCATCAAACAAGCCAACTTAATTAGCCAAGTTCATCTCATTATCTAGGTTCCTATCCTCTCAGCTCTATCGTGATTGTCATTACTAATTGATGAACCCAATTTCTTCATTTCTACTTTATTTATACTTACAAGGGATATACATTCATGTTATTTAGCAAAAGCATTCTAAATGCATCTATTCTTCAATGAAGACATCTTTATTTAACAAATATTGAAATTAGTTAAAAACGAAAGTAAATATAAGGTGCATCAGATATAAAAGAAAAAAAATGAACTTATCAATAACTGATGAGAAAATTACAGTGGGTGGATAAAAAATTGAGAGTAGAATCAAGTAAGATCATGGAGTTCATAACACTAGCTTGCCTGGAAAAAATCCATAACTCATGTTCCACACAGTCTAACTCTATGAAACACAATAAACAAGAGTAAAAGATTTGAATTAATTTCTTCTTTTAACTTAGTCTTTCATGAATATTATACTAATAATGATTGACAATTCAAATAATGTCATCCATTTCTAAAAGAAAAATGTTAATTTTAAACCTCAAGTCTTGAAAGTAAGCATTTGAAACACCTTCATAAAAATCAGTAAATGGTATATGCTCCCATTAGTTCAAAATTGCTCAATATAGCTCTTATCTCACAAAACTTTCATTGCATCCTCTACCACCAAATAACATACTTCCTCTTCAATTAAGCCCCGTGCACTCACCCCCTTTGCTATCCTAGAGCATTCCTGGGCATCATCCTCTCTTACTCCATCTAAATGCACTTCAAGTAAGATGAATTACAATTATCCTACAAGCCATGCATTGGCTTTTCACACTCATCATAAAGAACATTGTTTTATTGATGCTTTCTAGATAATATATGCAGCCAACTTTCAGTATTGTCACAACTAATATTGAATGCATGGCCATTTGAATTAACTTAACCATTCAAAAGAATACTGCAGCAGTGGGAGAGGGATCATGAGTTCAATCTACTTGTCACTAACAATTTCCTAAGTGTATTTTGTATATCACTTCTTTAAAAAAAAACATCATAACTGCTAAATACTACAATACTTGATAACACTTCTGTCACTACATTCACACACTAAGAAACTCATGTGCAGTACTCATTCTTCTATTCACATAGCACCTTTTACAGCTTAGGATTTAATCAGAACACTTGAGACAAGTTATGTACATACTACAGACTTACTATTCAAAAAAATAACCATCTTTGTCCAAGTAATAATAATTGGTTCATCATTTATTATTATTATTATTATTATTTCTGGTAACAAGTGGATAAAGAGTTTTATATGCCATGTTCCCTGTGGTAGGCACAAACACACTCAGAGTTAACAGCTAATGAAACAAAAGAACCATTGTAATTAACATGACCACTAAAATGTTATTCCCAAAGCAGCCACCTTAGCTCATTAGAAATATAAATACAAAGCACTATCAAAATGTATGGATGCGACTCGTCTAGAAAACAACTTATAAAAAAATGAGTGTATTGCAAGAATAAATAAGAAACAATCTTACAGAAACGGTAGATAACGATATTAAAAACTCACTTTTGCTAATGAACCGCTGAAACACATTGTGTCGGCCACCATTAGCATCAGCCAACCGTTCGGTTTTCGATTCAACCTCGGCATTATCAGATGAAACAGGTGATTTTGTCACCACAGACCTTTCCAGCTTCTCCTTCTTAACATCATCGTTAAATCTCTGATCCTTTCTAACAGTTTCTTTTCCTTCTTCAGCATATATCTTCTCCACCTTATCAGCATCATCACGTAACCTTCTTCCACGTTTGCTACTCCCATTCATTTCTTGTTCCTTCTTCTTCAGTCTGTGCTTCATATCATCATCCGTAACCATTATTCCTTCATTCCTTCTACCCTTAGAAGTCTTTCCCTTCCTACCATCTTTGCTATCTTCTGACAACACGCCCGCATCATCCATATCCCTATCCTCAATACGCCTCATTGATTTCCTATACTTTGCATCAGAAACCCTAACACGCTTGCCACTGTTATTCTCAATTTCCTCATCATCACTGCCCCTATTATCCTTCCTCTTCCTATGACGCCTCTCCATGGACTGTTCAACTTCCTCATCATCACTGCCCCTATTATCCTTCCTTTTCCTATGACGCCTTTCCATGGACTGTTCATAAGAAAACCCTTCCCTCACTTTTATAACACCTGAAATGTCAAATATATAAATATATAAGAATCATGTGGTGTGAAAAATTTACATGCATATCCCTCAATTCGCATACTTACCTCAATATAACATTAACCCGGGTAGAAATATTTGTTAAGACATCGTGACCAATATGGGGTCACTCACCTACCTAACCTGACTCGCTATCAATGCATGCATGCAAATGCAAGTGCAGACAGTCACATGAAAGAAGTGTTGGGTATGTCGTGGAGACAGTAACCCTGAAGGGTGGGTATGTCGTGGAGGCAAAGGCCAAAAAACTGGGCATACCGAGGAGTCAGCGGCTCTAAAGATGATGATCCTCACTAAGGAGAATCATACAAGTGGGATGAGTGTGTAAATGGACCCTCAAAATGCAACCCAAGCACCATGAAAACAATGCAAAATGTCATGCAACACATAACCATAGAGGAGTTGTGCTCAGTCACCTAAGGCATAGGAAGCCATTAGGGAGAATTACACCTCATCCCGATAATGACCACACACATTTGCAAATGAAAAGCACATACAGGGTATAGTGCACCATGCAAGCAAGGATTCAGACTCCTGCACATGCACAATATACACTATTTGAAGAGAAAGTGTTGTCGACCTGGCCGGGGTGGCCGATCGAGGCATAAGTACTGCCGACCAGATGGGGCGGCCGGTCGAAGCATAAGTGATGCCGACCGGATTGGGGTGGCCGGTCGAGGTTAAAGTGCTACTAATCGGGCCGGGGAGGTCGGTCGAGGCAAAAGTGATGTCGATCGAGCCAAAGCTGTCAGTCGATGTGAAAGTGATGTTGACCGGGCCGGGGTGGCAGGTCAAGGCAAAGTGCTAATGCAAACATGCTCCAAGCAAAATGCAATACAATTCAAGGCAAATCAAACACGTTTGATAGCGAATCGTGCCTGTGCTAACGCCCTCACATAGAAATCTGGGGTTTATGCTCTTGGATTTGCGGCATACCTGCCTCCTGTTTTTGGCGAGGCATGTGGGGAGTTTCTTCCGGGGGATTTCGAGAGGAAACTCTCCACGTCGTCGTGGAATGGGCTAGCCACAAAGCTTTTCCCAATTTCATGACATCTTGAGGCTTTACAGAGTGAGCTAGCCACAACCTTTCTCATCTGCAAAATTCAACTTTCTAATTTCGCCAAGGAAAAATTGGAGCATCCAAAGTAGGAAACACTAGGCTCTACAAAGTGATTGCGCAATTGCGCCGATTAACGGAGACCGACACATCCACCCCACGCGGGTTACCAAACCCACATGTCTATACTCAACTAACTCTAGGGCTGGCTATGAAGTAAAAGAAGAAGAGTCTGAGGAGGTTATACCGTCGCGTTGGTTGCTCATCGTCCAGCAAAGTCTGGGAAGAAGCTCTCCTCACAAGGATAAAAGACGCATCGGCCTCTTCAAGTTGAGATACGGTTGGTGCCCATCAAACGAAGTTTCTCTGCCCTAAATGGAATGCGAACCAGAAGGGAGGGACTCCGACCAAGAGGCTGCGCCGGCGAGGTGGAGTAGGCTTCAGCGGTAGCTTTGTTGTCGGAAGCTTCGCCGAGAGAGAGCTCGGTCGAGGAAGGACGCTGGTGAGGGAGAACTGAGACCGGCTGGAGCAAAGCGTCGACGATGAGCGCCGGCCGGCGAGAGCTTCGGGCTAAGGATGGCGCGACGAAAACTAGGGCACGCCGAGAGGTTCGGCCTCTCTGCTAAAAGAGAACCCCGGGGATGGCCTCGGCTCGGAGGAGAGAAGGCAGTAGAGTGTTCGCCGGCGAGGATCTTTGGGCGGAAGAATACGCCGGCGGCTTTCGCTAGGAGAAGCTAGGGCACGCGAATAGGGGGTCGCGGCTTCGATCGCGAAGGAAGGGGGGAAACCAGGCTCACACGTGTGAGGAGGAGGGGGCGCTGGCGGCGAGGCTCGCCGACCGGAGAGGGAGCTCGTGTGCGAGGAGGAAAGTCGACGGGGTTGCCCTAGGGCATGCGATCGGTAGACGTCGGGAAGAATGGCATGAGCCCGCAGGAAAAATAAAACATTGTAAGTTTTTATATATTTTTTTAATTTTATTTTATAATTTAAATGCATCCATTTATGCATTGCTTGCTCGCACTCTCGCACGCAAAATCATAGCAAAAGAAGTTTTCTTCTTGCCTAAAATTGATGCTCTAGACTTGCCCGCACTGTTTGTTTCCTCATCTTGATTGGTATGGACAGCTTCGTTGACGATCAGGTTAAATTCAAGTATTAATTCGTGTGTAACATGACGAATAATATTTGTCAGCCCAATTTAAGTCGTCCAATAAACAAGATTTGATCGGTCTTTGCCTAAGCGACGACTAGAGTCTAACAAGACTATCCTGATAGCGTGCTTCTCAACATGCACCGACAGAGCTGCAAGTTCGTGTAAAAAAATACATCAATTTTGGTTTTCCTTTGATTTTTTGTTTTGTGTTTGATTTTTTTTTAATTTATTTTAAATTTTATTATGGGGTTTATATGAATGTGTATGTGATGTGCATTGTGGTGTATGTGTGAGTCCCGATACTAATCCTCTACGAGGGTCAAATAGGAAATTCTAATGCTAGATCCTAGGCTCTAGGAGGAGGGAAAGGAATACCTCATAAAAATACAATCAACACTTACCTTCTTCTATAAAACACCAATTAACAGCCTACCTTTCATGTAAAAGGGAGGAATCTCTATAGCAAACAAACCTATTAACTTTCATGCAACAAGGATTTCGTTAAACCAAATCAGCAATCTACATAGCATGTCAAGTACATAATTAGTGGAGTGAGCTAAAGCCCTTGGTTTCGCAAGTGGTGGAAAAGAGTTTAGGTGAATGGTTTCGGGGTAGAGAAGGGAAGCGTATGCAAGAGCTTCAGATGAGGTGAAGGAGAAAGAAGAAGAAAGTTTCATTCATCCCGTGGGAGGTTGAATAGGCGAGTGTCTCTGGCAGAAGAAATACGAGAAGACACGAGTGTAAATTTAGGAAAAAGGGGGTTCACTCATGCTCGTGACAAATGTGGTTGGAAGAGGTGGTTGAATGGTAGGGATAGGCTGCCCGGAAGAGGTTGTCAGCAGGTAAAGACGGGCTAGTCGAAGAGTTTGCCCATTGGTGAGTCCGACGAATTGGTGGAGTTGTTGGCCTAGTAGAGATTAGTGCATGGGAAGAGCATTGGAAATCTCTAGATCCATGAACAAAGAGCATGCATGGATTTGTGAGAAAGGGGTGACATTTCTTGGGTATTGCCAGTTCTCATTGCATTTTTTTTTTGTTAGGGGTGCCTGCTTGAAGATTTTCGACGAGTTCTCATTGCATTTTTTTTTGTTAGGGGTGCCTGCTTGAAGATTTTCCTTTAGGTGTTGCTCATATTCTTGTTGACGACACGATCCACACTCATCACACCTTAAAGAAAGTTGAATCCAAATCTGTCTCGTAGACCAAGCCAAACGAATAAAGCGTTGAACCAAAGGAAGGAGGTTGAGGGATGAAGAGAAAGGGATAGAATAGGGAAGGAGAGGAAGACTTCCCCCGAGAAGGAAAATAGTGTGTTCCCGGGCTCATGAAACCCATTCCATTCCATAAAACCGTTCATTACAAGTGAGGGGAGCCAAAAAGTCTCCTACACACCATGAAGCCCTTCAATTTATAAAAGATAGGAAAGATAAAAAATATATAAAAATTACATATATAATATTGCTTTAAAAGAGTAGCAAAGGGCATCTTAGTCCTTTTATCTTGGATTGTCATATTGTCATTAGATCCGTGCAAGCAATTTTTGAGTATATATTATTATAAAAAACATATTTTAAAAAAGATATTTTAAATATTATAATTTTTTTAAGAAAATGTAAATTTTCTTGAACATATATAGTTCTAGAGGGCTACAATTCTATCCAGCTATAATTTTATGTTAATTAAAAAATATTATTAGCAAAGAGAAATTTTCAATTTTGATTTTTTCGAAAGGTAAGATTTATGACTTTTACAATAACCTTTAAAAAATAATATTTTATCGGTATAGTTCTATCACATTTTTTCATCAATTAAATTGGGCTAAACGCGCCCCTCAATTGTTATCCCCCTCCCCCTCGCAAAATCTTTTTTGCACAATCACTCATACATCGCCTTTGTCTCTCTAATACACAAATTACATAATATAGATCTTTATGTTTCTCTCCTTACATAAATATGGTCGGTACAAAAATTTGTGTTCATCACAGTAATTCATATTGTGGTATTTTAGAAAAAATAATATTATGGAAAACTTTTGATGGTAGCCGCAAAACATAAATTCAATAAGAGTTGCATTCTGTTGTATGTACGTAAATGACCCTTAAGATAAAACTAAGGAGATTCCTCTGTTTACAATGGCAGCCCTTTCTTATGAGATTGTTGTCTAGTAAGAAGATCCGAAGCATTGCTATATATGTATATATATATATATATATATATATGGAGGAAGCAGGGCTGCGTTTAGGGTAGACAATGCCTGGAAACCCGTCAGATAAGAGATCACAGGGAAGCAGATCTCGGGAAGAGGAGGAGTAGAGTTGACGAAGAGGAGGAGATGAGAAATCTTCACTCGGGAAGAGGACGATGCTCGGACACTCGGGAGTTGAGAAGATTTGGGATAGGGGGCATCAACGTAAAACCAATTTAACTCATCTGCCGCGAAGCTTGGCCACGGGTCGCTCCCCCCTCCTCCCCCCCAAATGCGAAATAATACATAATGCATACTTCGTGCATTATAAATTTAAATGAAATTTCTTCAACGCCGAGTTGTTTTATAATTGAATAAGCCACAAAGGGAAAAATATTTAGGTTAAACTTAATATTTTTCATATATTTGCTTTAATAAAACAATTAATATATTTAAAAAGTATTTATAAAATTAAAAACTTGTAGTTATGAATTAATTTTTTCTATAATTTGTTAAATTTAACATTATTATTTAATGAAATATTAATTTAATTTACAGCATAAATGCCATATTTTATAATAATTAGTAGATTCATTTTTTAATATTAAGTGCTTGTTCTCTTTTAGTATTGTTTTGATGCTATTTTTAAACTAAGTGTCTTTTTGTGTATTATATGCACCTACAATTAATGTTAAGTAGAAAAGCTTGTTTGATCTTACATGATTGAGTTGTAAGACAATATCATTCCTCTGTTTTATATCTCCTCTAGCAAATTAAGAGCAATTTTTGACATTCTTGATCTCACACAGTAAAGATGTAAGCCCTATCTTCCACATGTCTCTAATTATGTGCATTTTGAAATATGCTAAAATCTTAACTTGAATGAATGGATAATTATGATTTAAAAGGTAAGCTTTTTAGCATAAATATGTGTGCAATATTGAATAGGTAGAAGATGGATAGGCCACAAGCATAAAGAACTCTAATTCTTCACTGTTGTTCTTTCAAAAATTACTGGTATATAAAATAAGTGCATTCGAAGGTCTTTTGCTTTCTTTTTTACTATTTATCACTAAATACTTATTTTGAACTTAATGAAACTCATTTGGGATTTGGCTTTAAAGGAAGTATTGAAAAGCTCTACAAAAAAAAAAAAGCTAGTCCGTATATCTTAATGTTAGCAAGGGAAAACAATAAAAGAGAAGAAAATGTTTTGCCTTAGATATAGCCAAAGGTTTTTAATTGTTCTTACTATCTTTTTGAGATATTATACATTGCTTCTTCAAATCTCTAATTTCTCAATTCATGAACCATCCTCAATCCCTCCTCATGAATCCTTGACGACCACTGTTCCTACAATGGTGAAATATGACTAGCCTCTACGAACAATGAACAACCTAGAGCTCTGATATTTGCTCCATTTGACTCCTCATATGTGTCGCAATCACTCCACCTCTTTCCACCATTGCCCTTATCCATAGTAGATTGACTCTACTTCTTCGATTTTAAAGTTGTGTTGTCAAGCCTTTGAATCCATTTAATGATTTATATCATAGTTTTGATAAAATCAAAATGACTACTACATTAGTTCAAACTCATATAATGGCAATTCCTCAATAATGAGATCGTCAGTTGCTTCATATTTAAAAGTAAGGAGGCCGGTAGTGCTTAGGTTCGTCATCCATAATAGATTAGGATCAACTCATGTTTATGAAAACCAGAAAAGTAATGTGTGCAGTTGATCTAAAATAACACATGACTTTAACTTCTACTAAAAAAAAACCTAAGATAAATTAAATCCATTTTTTCCTCAATATATTATACAGCTTCCTCTTACTTTGGCAATACAAGTTGCATGTATAGCATATTTACATTTTTAACGAAAAGAAATAACTCCCTTATCTTTCAGACTATTGCTACAACTTGCTCTTATTTTGGCAAGACAAGTTGTGTGTATAGCATATTTACATTTTTTAAGAAAAGAATAACTCCCTTACCTTTAACTTGTTTTGTATTGTCTTCTTCCAAAATAATTTTAATATGAGCAATAAAATTCTCACCAATGATCACATTTGCTATCTATTCAACATTTTTAATTAAAAATTATATAATTTCCAAGAAAGTTGATATGCTATAAAGATACATTTATTAAATTTTTATGAAATTCTCCATAACTTTTTTTAGTATTTGATATAAATTATTCATAGATAAACACATGAAAATAATCACTAATTTTGATTTATTTTCATTGAAATAATTTATATTATATTAAATGAATCTATGACTACTACATTTAATATAAATTATTTCAATGAAAATAAATCAAAATTAGTGATTATTTAGCGTGAATTTAGCAGGATGACTACTTCTAATTGGATTAATTTAATATTATGTTTTTTTATCATTTGGGATAATGTTACATAATCATGTATATTTATAAGATCATCTATTCCAAAATGCATTTAAACTTCAATCATTTTCTAAACTTAGCTTACTCAAAAATTCACTTTGAGTACGTTTATGAAATATATGAATACTGATTGAGGGTGAATATATTAAGAACAAATTTAGCTGGTGTAAGAAAATTTCTTAATTTTTCATATTTCATAAGGTCAGAATTTGTTATCAAATAAGATTAAATGTCCTTATTTGAAATGTGATAATAAAAGTATTCAAACTTATGACGCTGTTACTGTTCATATGAGATCACAAAAACTATTTAAGTTGCTATGGTTAAAGTTAATCATCAAAGTAGGAGAAGTAATACATAGTTAAAATCATGGAATGTTCTTTAGCCTAAACCTTTCATTTTATAATAAGTAATGCTTGTAATTCTCAAATCCACGATGCAAATATGTGTGGCATGCATATGCCCCATACCAAAGATGCACCAAATGCATATCCTAGAAAAATTATAACTTAATTGCAAATGTTGATAAACCTTCATCGTTTAGGTGTAAGTTTCATTCTAAATTATAGCAGTTGCTTAATTGATGGATTATAATGTTTAATTTAATGCTTCAAATTCATGTCATGATCTTGTTTATATTTCGATCATTAAGTTTATGCTTCTATATGATGAAAAACTAAAATGAGAGGACATATATATATTTTTTTGACAAGATATGATCAAACTATCAAAATGTTTAGCACGTGGACGCCCTAAATATCAACCCAAACTAAATTCAGGTTTTAAATTGAAGTATGTACCTGTTAAGGTGCACCTCTATATACCAATAGTGCATACTTCAATTATGTATGTCAACTAAACTCTAAATCACATGACTTGACATATAATAAATAAAGACATTGAGTGTGTGATTCCCCGTCTTTCAAATCGAAAGGCATAAAAACACTTTAATTGTACCTATCCATTATTTACTTCAAAAGTGATTATTTTAGGCCCAAGCTATGTATTGATGGGTCCTTTTGGGCATTCAAGTTCTTCCTACTAATGTTGGTAGTTTTAATTACTGCGTATAATATATCTCTTTGAATGCGCCAGGAGCAATAAAATAATTCCATGTCAAGATCATTCCTAAACTAAACAATCTATAAAAACTCTAATATATTTTAACAAATTTTGAATTTTGAGCTGAAAGTTATATTGAAATGATAGATTGCTACTTACAATAAACAGAGGAATAAAATATTTTAAATGAGAGCCACCATTATGCGGACAACCATTGATTTTTTAGATATGCGACATTATTTAGATTAAATACACACGAGAAACCAACAAGCCCTAGCTAGATCGATTAAAACAAAGCGATCACATTAGTGCATGGTGGTGAAGTGAGCTTCTTTGATTGCATCGATAGTTTTACTTCTAAATCAAATTTATTGAACACTAATGGATAACTTCAAAGGAGAAGTACCTGAGTTTAAGTCTCTTTCACCACAATTCTTAGGAGGGGACTTATTTTCCAAAGTGAAACAATTACCTAAAATCAATACCAAGCAAAATAATCTTGGAATTTTTAAGGAACTTAAATAGTCAAAGAAGAAGCAAATGTTTTGCCTTCTTTTGAGTTGGATGAAGCATGAATGTTGGTTTATAGAGGAATCAATGAGAAAGTGGATCAATGCTAGAATTCTTAATATTTGGTCATTGTCGGCACTATTTTTGGTATGGGGTTTGCCCGTAAGAAGCTGTCGGTCATCGGAATTGAAATCCCGTTGCCCGCTTCGGAAGGACGTTTTTAAAAAAAATTAATTTTGAAAAAGATGAAGTCAAACTGACCCCATAATTTTCATAGTTTAGATGAAAGAGCACTTTATCTCAAATCATGTATCTATCCCGAAGGATGAACGCAAGAATTGAGAGTGAGGCTCGATCAAATAAACTAAAGAAAGTTATGAGATCCGTTTGGTCTGCGAAACCAATATATTGGCCGACAAGTTCCCCTATTTAATATAAGGAATTAAATAAGGTTTATATT